>NC_092336.1:220752500-221054907 GCF_046630445.1 Rutidosis leptorrhynchoides
GCTTATGAATAACTTTTGGATCTACGTAATCTACTAATTGGTCCCTGCGAGACCAAGCTTATGAACAACTTTTGGATCTACGTGATCTACTAATTGGTCCCTGCGAGACCAAGCTTATGAATAACTTTTGGATCTACGTGATCTACTAATTGGTCCCTGCGAGACCAAGCTTATGAACAACTTTTGGATCTACGTGATCTACTAATTGGCCCCTACGAGACCAAGCTTATGAACAAAACGTGATCTACTAATTGGTCCATGTGAGACCAAGCTTATGAATAACTTTTAGATCCGCGTGATCTACTTTTTGGTCCCTGCGAGACTAACTTTATGAACAACTTTTGGATCTGCGAGATCTACTAATTGGTCCCTGCGAGACCAAGCTTATGAACAAAAAATCTTGTGGTCTAACACTATTACTGAAATCATTATTATGAAAAACCTATGAACTCACTCAACCTAGTGTTAACTTTTTTAGCATGTTTATTCTCAGGTACTTAAATATTGCTTCCGCTGTATATCTGCTGTTTTGATGATGATTGCTTGCCATGCTTGGAGTCTTCATTACATACCATACCAATTAAAGACATTTAATGCATTGCTCATTAAATACAATGTAATCTATTTATCTTCCGCTGCAAAACTCAATAAAACATCTCATATAGAGTCGTTCTCGTTTATACAACTGTGATTTGATATATTTAGTGACGTTATTCTTCCAGGCCCTATCTGGAGGACGTCACAGTTTGGTATCAGAGCAGTTTGTTGTAGAGAACCAGGATTGCATTTTATGTGTGCCTTATATAATTAGGTACCTTAGCAATGTATGACTACAACTTTCCTTGACCATAGTGCCTTTACTTGTTGCCTTTAACTGTTAAATGTTACACTATACTTTAGAAACTTTACTTATCTTAGAATGCCAAGCCAATCTAAGAACTCTGCTCACTATCCTAAGTACTATCCAATTCCGCCACCACATTTAAATGCAACACCATGATTTCAGAAATTCTTGACATTCCTATGTCATTTATCATGATTTTGTGTATTACATATGTATTACATGAAACATTATCCATGATTTTTAAAACTCCTATAATTGTTACTATTCATACTCAAACGTATATAACTCCCTGTTATATATCACGTACCTATATTCCTAATGCCTTTATGCATCGGTTTGCGAACTGGAAAATATCATTGGGTTATCACAGTATACGAATTGAAAGTCTTTAATCAAAAGATTATCAGATTACATACTTATCATTTTATGATCTCGACACGTCATACTGCCATTATTGGAGTATAGACACGTCATATCTTATTATATCTTATCATATCTATCTCAATAGACTTTGTCTAACACTTTTCCTAAATTTCCTCCGTAAATTACGAAAATCTTTTTGATATATATACTATTCGAGGAGACGAAGATATCATTTAATATTCAACACCCATTTCATATCAAACCCTATTCAAAACACATAATATGGATTCCTCGAACTTCTCAAGCTCCAATAGCAGCGTAACCGGAATGAACCAACCAATTAGCCATCATCTATTTTGGATGAATTGGGGGTGGGTTCATAATCGACTCAATCAATAGAGGCAAGAAGAAGGTGATCCCTTCCACCAACCGAATTCACCACTTGGCGAAGAACCAGAAGCACTTACCGGGGAACCAGTCCGAAACACCATTTTCACCCTCATTTCCAAAACAGCTCGCCACGATTATATAATATCTAGAATTCTAGATCTTATTCGTCCCCGTGTCCGAACTGCCAATCATCCCGGTATAATAGAAGAAATCAATGAACTTCGCACTCGAATAGTGGCTATAGAGAATATGGTGCAAAATCTGAGAGCATCAGCAGCACCAGCAGCATAACCAGCACCACCAGTACCATCAGCATCACCACCAACAGCATTAGCTTCACCAACAACAACATCTACATCCCACGCCTCAACATCACACTCGGTACCTCAGATATCAACATCATACACCCATAGATACCAAGGAATATTATTAATAACGAGTTAAGATGTATTGACTCATTCTTCCTGAAGAATTATATATGCATACTTTATATATATATGGTTTGGAACAATAATAAATCTTTTCGTACTAAACTATTACGTGTGAATCTTAACTAGTATGTGCTACTTGGTTAATTCATATCACTAATATGCTATAATGTACATCCTTCATTAATGACTTAACAATCGTTAATCACTGCTTCAGCACAATAAACTTCATTTCATAATAAACCAAGTATATTACTCAAATACATGATTGATTGTATACTTTCTTTTTCGATGTACTCGAAACTTTCTAGAAAACATCATTCATGCCTTGTGAATTTCACAAGAATTTCACGAGCATCAACATCATATACCGAGGTATATCAATAACAATGAGCGATGAAGTATTGATTCATAACTTCATTAAAGAAATATTTCCGCGACGATTATGTAGTCTCAAGTTTTGGAGATTATTTATTCTCGTTCCAACCGCAAATCAAATGAGTTTAAAAATCCTTTTGTACAAACTGTTAATTGTGAAAATATTTTAACAGGTAGGTAAAATCCGAGAAATATTTATATCTCACATTAATATGTTACATTGTACATTCTCCAATTCTGATTCAATAATCAGTAACTATACTACTTACATCCACATATGTATCCGTTACTAAAGAACAACCATTCTTATACAAATTCAATTACATATTCTGATTTAGACATATCAGAATTCAAGAAAAGCTTTAGCAGGTGTTATCTTTCTAAAGATCACTACATTCATGATTAATATTCATTCCTATTCTATGATGAATTATCACATCAAACCACCAAAATTATCATTCATTACTTTTGAAATCAACAACGCCTATTCGTCAACCATTAGATCCGTCGACGATTACAATCAGCGTTTAATCATCTAAAAATAAAATTTCTTGAAACACCTCGGATTGATAATCAATGATTCAGATTCGTTAACCTTGAGAATGCTGACAAAGCAGCTAAAGCTATAGATGGTCTTAATGGCCAAAAGTTTGATGATAAAGAATGACGTATTAAAAAAGCTCAGATTTGGAACTGAAAAACGGATTGAGCTAACCATGGAGGAGACCAAGGACAAATACAAGGACCAAACCCTATATTCAAAGAATCCAGGTAATTCTGGATCCGATGAAATCTTTAGAGAATATCTTGCTCCGAAATCATGTTAAAAGCTTGAGGAAAACTTTTCTTCATCAACTTTCGAACTTAGAAATTCCAAAATATCATCATAAATATCTTCGATATTTCTGAAGTTATTTTCATAAATATTGTGACGACTCGGAAATTTCCGACTAAATTTAAACTTTATCTTTATATTATTCTGACACGATAAGCAATGTTTGTTAAGTTAAATCTCAAGGATTTTAAACTATGTTTATACATTCATTTAAACCTCGACCAAATTCCAATGATTCACGAACCATTAAATGAACATATATGAATATGTATGTAAATGTGTATATGTTATAAATTGAAAATGTCAACAAAGTATTTAAACGTATAATGCTTTATATGAACGTATTTGTTTCAATATGATTATCGACGAAATTTAAAAAAATATATTAAATGATTGAATTATCAGAAACATTGAATTATGATTACAAGTCTCTATTGAGAGGTCCACTCTGATTTGAGAAAATCTATTCCTCTTAACGATATTCGGAATAATTTGTAATGCTATTTATAAATAAAAATAAAAAGTGTCATTTACGAAAGTTAGACAAAAGCTAGTGGAGAACTGGTTTCCATAATATTCTATTAATCTATTTTTAAACGTACAAAAACGTTTTCAGTTTAAAAAGAACTTTATTATTAAAACGTATATAACTTTTATAAATATCTAGACAACTCATTACTTAACCAGTATAATAAATATAATGATATTTATATTTTATTTCATTAAATATATATAACGATTTAAATTGATATTATATATATTTACACGCGTATTATACATACATAGTTTTTATACTTTTACTATACTTTAACTTTACCTTTACTTTACTTTAACTTTACTTTAACTTTAATAATTCACTTTAATAATTCATACTTTAATAATTCACTTTAATAATTCATACTTTAATAATTCACTTTAATAATTCAAACTTTAATAATTCACTTTAATAATTCATACTTTAATAATTCACTTTAATAATTCATACTTTAATAATTCAAAAATCTATTATAAATAGAATTCAAT
Organism: Rutidosis leptorrhynchoides; assembly: GCF_046630445.1. Lineage (NCBI taxonomy): Eukaryota > Viridiplantae > Streptophyta > Magnoliopsida > Asterales > Asteraceae > Rutidosis > Rutidosis leptorrhynchoides. Next base: position 220,756,762 of record NC_092336.1, read on the forward strand.
AGGTTTCATTATTTCATAGAAACTTGAAAATATATTTCTCTAAACTCTCTCAATCGATTTACATATATATATATATATATATATATATATATATATATATATATATATATATATATATATATATATATATATATATATTTGCTCTGTATTATTTCAAGATATTATTAGTATACATAAAATATTACGACGGAGTGATGTCCGAGTGATTTCAAAATAGTTTTTTGAATGAGTCGAAGCTAAGGAAATTATGGGTTATAGCTATGGAGGTGATGGGTATGGTTCATGGGTATGCTCGTGAGATCAATCTAGTGTTTATCATCTCCGTTGCATCTACGTACTTTTCTGCAATAATAGTAATAATTATATAATTAATAATAATATTAACAATAATGATAATAATAATAATTAAAAATAACAATATTAAAAATGTTATTATTTATGGTATTAATAATAATTTGTATTATTTTTTATAATAATATTTACAATATTAATAAGATTTTAATGATAATGGTAATTATAAAATTACAATATTAATATCTTAATAATAATTCAAATCATAATTTTACTACTAATTATAATAACAATGATATTAATAATGATAACAATAATATTATTAATAATAATAATATGACAAATTAAATGTATCGAATTTTACATCTATATATTATGTTAAAATGATAATATTTAATATAATGACATTAACATTAACATTAACATTAACATTAATATTTATTTATAACAATAATTTCATACAAACGATTAATAACATTTATTATATAAATATATATATATATATATATATATATATATATATATATATATATATATATATATATATATATATATATATATATATATATATATATATATATATATATATATATATATATTTACAAATAGTTGTTCGTGAATCGTCGGGAACAGTCGAAGATCCAATGAATGTATAAAAACGGTTTAAAAATTTTGAGACTCAGGATAACAGACTTAGCTTATTGTGTCAAAATATTATATCGTATCAAAAGTTTGGTTTAAAATTAGTCGAAAATTTTTGGATCGTCACAAGTAATTACATGGACAACCAATTCATACAGGAATCATATTAGATAAGTTTCATAACTTATATTAACACAAATCAAGATAACAGTCATAGACCAATTATTATCCCTAAGTAGTTTAAGACAAGTGTTTCATATCATTTAATAAGCAGGACTTAGAGCATATGTGAGATATGTGATGTGCATAACTAACATCTTAATTCTTCATGTTCAATTCAATTACATGATACATACCAATCTTGTGATGAGGATCAATATGCAAATAGACTGACAAATTATATAAGCTATTAAACACCAAGTAGATCAACTCAAGTTACTAGTTGAAAGTCAATTACTACTAAGTTTTCATGCAATCATTAATTAAACAAATCCAAACGAAGGTTCTTCGATTAAGCCTAACAATATTAACTTCTATTATATAAGCGTAAATTAAATCAAATAAGTTTATCACTATTAAGTTCTTTAACTTATTTGCATGCAATTCAATTTAACAAGTTTGATGGACTAGATCTAAACAAGTAGCATGAATCGAATAATAGATTATCGGATCAAGGACTAATCAACCCTAAAATCATGTTATTTAATCATTAAGCATGGTAAACAAGTATAATCAAACAGAACAGATTCAAAACAATTCAAATATCATTACAGAAACTCAACCATACAGATCTGGAAAAGAACCAGAAACTGCACAGAATAAAGCACGAAGCTGACGGCTTCCTTCACTCCAAGCTGACGGCTTGAGAATGAAGCCGGCGGCTTCATCTGACTCCCAGATGAAGTTTAGTTTTCGTCCACGTAATCACTATGAACGTTTAGTTCATAATATAAGATGAACAGAAACGAATACAGTAAATAAAATAGGTAACACAATAAAATAAGGATATAATCATACCTTGAAAAGAAGGTAGATGTAAAAGAACTTTAATTAAAACTTGAATCTTGATTACAATAAATAAATCTAACCTAAGGGTTTAGAGAAAACCCCTAAAAATGACCTACGGAATTATTGAATTTTGGAAAACTAACTACATATGAAAACTGAGACCAGAGGCTGAAATTTATAGGATTTTGGGGCGGTGGCCAAGCCGGTGGCTTCAGTGGGAAGCCGATGGCTTGCCTTGAGTCGATGACTCCTTGCGCAAGTTATACTTTATCCGCAAGCTAAAATCTTATAGCCGTCATATCCAAGCCGGCGGCTTCAGACTAGGCCGGCGGCTTCCTTGATTTGCCACATCTTTATAATTTTGCCTTGATTTTGTTTCTATTTTTACTTGAACTTAGTCGATAAGTTAAGAAACCGTGTCAACCAGGCCGGCGGCTTCATTGGGAAGCCGGCGGCTTCCTTGCCTTTTTCTTGATCAATAAGTTCTTTCAATTTTGCATCGATTCTGGAACATTCTGGTACTTTCAGCTCCAAGCCGGCGGCTTTGTTTTCTCCATGCCGGCGGCTTCATCTAGCCGATTTGCAATTTTCTCTATTTTTGATCCTGTTTAATACATAACTTTGACATAGTCATTAGAAATACCTTTTTCCCATTTTTACCCATTTTAGTGTGTTTTGGTATCAAAATGACTCAAAAATACTAAGATAACTCCTCAAAATGTTACCAAAAAACTGTATAATTTAGGAGTTATCAACTAGCTTCTACTTACATAGGTAACCTGCTATAAATTTCAAACAGGCGTGTACAAGGTCCAATCTACATATCAAAGAAGCGGTGAAGGGTGACAGAATATACTCTGGAATATTGTGTCAAAAATGCACGGGTGGAAGATGGTAACATCAAAGGATGCCTTTGATAATGCTAAAAACGAACATATATTTCATAGCATTATTCCTCAAGAAAGACAAGCTTTTAGTTGCAATTGTCCTATTTACAAGTGATTCTCGTTTAAATAATAAAAAGATGAAGACAAAAGACAGATTCGACGAATTGAAGATGCAAACGACCAAAAAGCTCAAAAGTACAAAAGACAATCAAAGAGGTTCCAATTATCGATAAGAAACGTCTCAAAATTACAAGAGTACAAGATTCAAAACGCAAAGTACAAGATATTAAATTGTACGCAAGGACGTTCGAAAATCCGGAACCGGGACCAGAGTCAACTCTCAACGCTCGACGCAACGGACTAAAAATTACAAGTTAACTATGTATATAAATATAATATAATATATAATTAATTCTTAAAATTAATATATATATATATTATAATATATTTATTAATCGTCGACAAACAAAGAGCCAAAGCTGGGTGAGCTGTAAAATCAAACTCCGCGAGTTGCGGAGTTTGAAGGCAAAAAATTACGCGACTCGCGGAGTCCCCCTGGACGAAAATTCCTATAAAAGCCAGCGAATTCTGATCGTAAAAATATCATAAAAATAAATCTCTCTCTATATATGTATACGTAATATTTATATTTATATTTTATATTTTAATTTTAATTTTAATTTTAATCCTAATAATAAGGGTATGTTAGCGAATGTTGTAAGGGTGTAAGTCGAAATTCTGTCCGTGTAACGCTACGCTATTTTTAATCATTGTAAGTTATGTTCAACCTTTTTACATTAATGTCTCGTAGCTAAGTTATTATTATGCTTATTTAAAACGAAGTAATCATGATGTTGGGCTAATTACTAAAATTGGGTAATTGGGCTTTGTACCATAATTGGGGTTTGGACAAAAGAACGACACTTGTGGAAATTAGACTATGGGCTATTAATGGGCTTTATATTTGTTTAACTAAATGATAATTTGTTAATTTTAATATAAAGATTTACAATTGGACGTCCCTATAAATAACCATATACACTCGATCGGATACGATGGGCAGGGTATTTATATGTACGAATAATCGTTCATTTAACTGGAAACGGGAATGGATTAATAACCACTAGAATTATTAAAACAGGGGTGAAATTATGTACAAGGACACTTGGCATAATTGATAACAAAGTATTAAAACCTTGGGTTACACACAGTCGACATCCTGGTGTAATTATTAAACAAAGTATTAAAACCTTGTTAAAGTTTAAGTCCCCAATTAGTTGGAATATTTAACTTCGGGTATAAGGATAATTTGACGAGGACACGCGCACTTTATATTTATGACTGATGGACTGTTATGGACAAAAACCAGACGGACATATTAAATAATCCAGGACAAAGGACAATTAACCCATGGACATAAAACTAAAATCAACACGTCAAACATCATGATTACTGAAGTTTAAATAAGCATAATTCTTTTATTTCATATTTACTTTCCTTTATTTTATATTTAATTGCACTTCTAATTATCGCATTTTTATTTATTATTATTGTATTTAATTGCACTTTTAATTATCGTACTTTTTAATTATCGCAAGTTTATTTTATCGCAATTTCATTATCGTTATTTACTTTACGCTTTAAATTAAGTTGTATTTATTTTTAATATTTTACATTTTTTTTAACTGCGACTAAAGTTTTTAAAATCGACAAACCGGTCATTAAACGGTAAAACCCCCCCTTAATAATAATAATAATATTACTTATATATATATTTGTATTTTTATAAAATAAAACTAATATAGCGTTAAGCTTTGTGAAAAAGATTCCCTGTGGAACGAACCGGACTTACTAAAAACTACACTACTGTACGATTAGGTATACTGCCTATAAGTGTTGTAGCAAGGTTTAAGTATATCCATTCAATAAATAAATAAATATCTTGTGTAAAATTGTATCGTATTTAATAGTATTTCCTAGTAAAATTTAAGCTATTTTATATACACCTCGCATAACATCAAGCATTTTTGGTGCCGCTGCCGGGGAACTCAATTTCTAGCTTAAAAGCCGGAAGCGCAACGCTAATATAAAGAAGAAAAAAAAGATTTTTATTTTTAGTTTGCTTTTGTAAAAATACGTTTTAAATATTCGAAAACATAAATAGAAAACAAAAATATAAATATTTTTAAGAGTTTGTTAAATATTTAAGTTTTATAAAGTTTCTTTATTTTTATTTTATAAAAAAATATATGTTTTATTTAAATATTTTGTTTTTATTAAAACATAAAAAAAACCGAAAAAAATATATATATAAATCTAGTTTTAAGATTTTTATTTATAAAATTATAAAGTATTTTATTTCTATTTTAGTTTTTTAAGATAAGTTTTATTTAAATTATATAAATATATTAATTAAATTAAAAACAGAAAAAAAAAATAATTACGTCGAAAACTGAAACGAAACAGCCTGTCATCTGAAATTTCGATCTCCGCGACTCGCGGAGTTGGTTGCCAGGTGGAGCCGCAACTCGCGAAGTTCTCCCTGACGCGCCTGACAGAACCCTAATCAGCATTTATTACGGAGTAATTATTATTATTAATTTTTAATTAAACCCTAATTAGTTTTGTTAATTTATTATTATGTTTAGTTTATTTATTTAATTTGTATATTTAGTTTATTTAGTTTAATTAAATTGTAAAATTAATAGTTTTAATAAATAAATAATATAAAAATAATATTTTTATAAAAATTGTACTTTTTACAACTTTTAGTGTATTTTTTTTGTCCCTTTTTAATTGTTTTAGCGTAATATTTGTATTTTTCGCTCATATTTAGTTTTAAACATAAGTTTTTGCCATAGTATTTTTACTTCTAGATTTTTAGGCTTTGCCGTAAAATCCCTTAAGTGCTTTTTCTTTAGACTAAGATTTAAGTGCTTTAGAATTTTGCGACGCCTTTTTAAGTTTTAGTTTCTTTTTAAGTTATTTCAATTTGGGATATAGTTTTACTTGTAAGCTTTAATATTTTTAGACGCCTTTTACCTATGTATCAATTATCATTCCAATTAGTAATCTCAATTTGTGATTATAATTTTAAGTTAGTGATAGTAATAAGGTTGGGTTAGTCGAGTGTTTTTAAGTTTTATAAGTCACTCTTTTTCTTTTTCATTTTTCGACGCCTTTTTCAATTTTTTTTTCTTTTTTGACCTATTTCGACGCGCTCTTTTTCTTTCTTATTTCTCACTATTCTAGTTTTTAGGACATAGATTTTTATTCTACTTCTTATCTAAATTTCTTAAAATTACGAAATTTTTTTTTAAGTGGTTAAATTGATAGACATCAAAATTTTCTGGTTCTTAGTAATAGTTGGATTTGTACGTGGACCGGGTTATTGGAGCCAAACAGTCCTCAATTATATTGAGACCAAACGAATCCTGCCCTTCTGCTGCATCTTTTGGCTATTCGAAACGTGGACAAAATCAGAAAAGTCTATTAATTGGATAACTTATATAATTTTTCTTTCCTTTTAAAAACTAATAGGATATTCAGTGAATGCACCGAGCAAGACGTTCACCACCTTTTGTACGTTCAACACCTGTAACTAGATCAAGACATTTAGCAAATATTACCGCCGTTGATTTTTCTTTAGAATCGTCATCCAGTCGACCAAGTACTCCAATTCAAATTTCCGATAATCCATTTTTTGAACCCGACCTCACAATTGAGAATCCGGAGAATATTCAGGGACAATTCATAGATCCTGAACCATTAAATTTTCCTCCGAAATCACCAATCATTCAAACAGAGATTGTTGAGGAACGAACCATTAAATCAGAATCCTCTAGTGATTCCGATTCAAAAAATTCAATTATGGAAGTAATGGAACCTTTAAGTATGAAAGACCGAATGAGAGCTAAACGCACTGGCCAAGGTCACGCAATTACTCATCCAGACATTAATGCGCCAGATTATGAAATCAAAGGACAAATTCTACACATGGTGACTAATCAATGCCAATTTAGTGGTGCGCCGAAGGAAGATCCAAATGAACATCTTCGTACCTTTAATAGGATCTGCACACTATTTAAAATAAGAGAAGTTGAGGATGAACAGATATATCTCATGTTATTTCCCTGGACTTTAAAGGGAGAAGCCAAAGATTGGTTGGAATCGTTACCTAAAGGGGCGATTGATACATGGGACGTTTTAGTTGAAAAATTTCTTAAACAATTCTTTCCAGCATCTAAAGCCGTAAGACTTCAAGGAGAAATTGTTACGTTCACACAGAAACCGAATGAAACTCTATATGAGGCATGGACAAGATTTGGAAAATTATTAAGACGATGTCCGCAACATGGTTTAGACACCTGTCAAATAGTACAAATATTCTACCAAGGATGCGACATCACTACAAGAAAAAACATAGATATAGCAGCTGGTGGTTCTATTATGAAGAAAACCGAAACTGATGCTTACAAAATTATTGATAACACTGCTTCCCACTCACATGAGTGGCACCAAGAAAAAGATATCGTTAGATCATCTAAAGCAGCTAGAGCCGATTCTATCCATGACTTAGATTCCATTTCTGCAAAGATAGATGCTGTCGAGAGACGAATGGAAAAGATGACTAAGGATATACACTCAATACGAATTAGTTGTGAGCAGTGTGGAGGACCACATTTGACAAAAGATTGTTTCAGTATTGAACTAACAATGGAACAAAGAGAGAATGTTTCATATTTAAACCAAAGGCCTGGAAATAATTATCAGAATAATTATCAACCGCCAAGACCGATCTACAATCAAAACCAGAATTATAATCGAAATATTCCATACAACAACCAACAAGGTCCTAGCAATCAACAAGTATCCAACAATACTTACAACCAGCAAAGACCTAATTTTCAAAACAAACCACCAACCGATGTTAAAAAGCCAAATTTAGAAGATATGATGACGAAGCTAGTTGAAACTCAAACGCAGTTTTTCACATCTCAGAAACAAACCAATGAACAAAATGCTCAAGCATTTAGAAATTAACAAGCTTCTATTCAAAACTTAGAACAAGAAGTAAGTAACCTAGCAAGGTTAATAGGTGAAAGAAAACCAGGAAGTTTACCTAGTGATACAAATGCAAACCCCCGGAATGAAATAGCTAAAGCCATTACTACAAGAAGTGGTACAACACTTAAACCACCTGAAATACCTGTAACTTCTAATGAAGCTATTCCTACTCCACAAGAATCACAACCTGATCAAGATAAGGAAAAAGAACCGGTAGTTGAAAAGGTTAATGAAGATAACACAGTTAAGGATAAACCTTATGTTAAACCATACCAACCACCACTTCCTTACCCGAGTAAAATGAAAAAAGAGAAACTTGAAGCCGAGCAATCCAAATTCTTGGATATGTTTAAACAAATAAATGTAAATCTTCCTTTCATTGATGTGATTTCAGGAATGCCATGATATGCTAAATTTCTGAAAGATCTAATCTCGAATAGAAAGAAAATGGAAGAACTCTCGGTTGTTACTATGAATGCTAATTGTTTAACAGTGCTGTTGAATAAGATACCAGCAAAACTATCTGATCCAGGAAGTTTCATAATTCCATATTTTCTGGGTAGTCTTAGTTCAATAGAAGCATTGGCAGACTTAGGTGCTAGTATAAATTTAATGCCGTATTCACTATACGCTAAACTAGACCTTGGAGAATTGAAACCAACAAGAATAAGCATACAACTAGCCGATCGATCAATAAAATATCCTAGAGGGATAATGGAGAACATGCTAGTTAAAGTTGGTACTTTAGTATTTCCAGTAGATTTTGTTGTTCTGGACATGGAAGAAGATTCTCAAGTTCCTCTCATATTAGGAAGACCATTCTTAAACACGGCTAAAGCAATGATAGACGTGTTTGGTAAAAAATTGACCCTAAGTATAGAGGACGAGAGTGTTACCTTTTGTGACGACCCGGAAATTTCTGACCAAATTTAAACTTAACCTTTATATGTTTCCGACACGATAAGCAGAATTTGTAATGTTGAATCTCAAAAAGTTTGGAACTACATTCATGTAATCAATTACCCTTTGACCGTGTTCGACGATTCACGAACAATTAAATGTATATAGATATGTATATATAATATATAATATTAACTGAAAACATTAACAAAGTATTAGATATATGATACTTTACATGAACGTATTTGTTTCGATATATTTATCGACAGAATTAAGAGATAATATCAAATGATTGAATTATCAGATACATTATGATATGATTACGGGCCAATGTTATGAGGTCCATTGTGATTTAAGAAATCTATTCTTTTTGACAATATTCGGAAAATGGTAAAGTGATCTATAAGTAAGAACGTGGAGTGTAAATAACTTAGATGTTGGATATTGACAAGTTAAGTAACTCGGCATTTTTCATTAAGATAATTTCATACGTTTATTAAACCTTTGGACTTTATCCCATGCTTCACCAACAGACTGTAATTTAAAAACTTGAAACCTATTATGAATATATATAATTCTACTTTTCTAAAATGTTTTATGATATAACGATTTCCATTATTTTAACCTTTTAACAAAATGATTCTTAACTATATTTAGTTTTGGGAAACAAAATTATCATATTTATTTGATTTAGTTTCAAAAGTACAAAAAACGTTTTCAGTTTAAAAAGAACTTTATTATTAAAATGTATATATCTTTTATAAATATCTAGAACCACTTTTGACAACTCATTACTTAACCAGTATGATAAAGATAACGATATTTATATTTTATTTTATTAAATATATATAACGATTTAAATTAATATTATATATATTTATACGCGTATTATACGTATATAGTTTTATACTTTTACTATACTTTAACTTTACCTTTACTTTACTTTTACTTTACTTTAACTTTAATAATTCACTTTAATAATTCCTACTTTAATAATTCACTTTAATAATTCATACTTTAATAATTTATACTTTAATAATTCATACTTTAATAATTCACTTTAATAATTCATACTTTAATAATTCACTTTAATAATTTACTTTAATAATTCATACTTTAATAATTCACTTTAATAATTCAAAAATCTATTATAAATAGAATTCAATAGGTTTCATTATTTCATAGAAACTTGAAAATATATTTCTCTAAACTCTCTCAATCGATTTATATATATATATATATATATATATATATATATATATATATATATATATATATATATATATATATATATATATATATATATATATATATATATATATATATATATTTGCTCTGTATTATTTCAAGATATTATTAGTATATATAAAATATTACGACGGAGTGCTGTCCGAGTAATTTCAAAATAGTTTTTTTGAATGAGTCGAAGATAAGAAAATTATGGGTTATAGCTATGGAGGTGATGGGTATGGTTCATGGGTATGCTCGTGAGGTCAATCTAGTGTTTATCATCTCCGTTGCATCTACGTACTTTCCTGCAATATTGAATCTCAATATTGATACGTTCGTGAATCCGAGGCCAACCTTGCACTTGTTAAATGACGTTATATGTATTTTTACTATGAAATACAGTATTGTAAGTTTCATTTGCTCCCTTTTATATATATTTTTGGGACTGAGAATACATGCGCTGTTTTTGTAAATGTTTTACGAAATAGGCACAAGTACTAAAACTAATTCTACGTGGGTTTAAACCAGAAATATACCCTTAGCTTGGTAACATTAAACTACTTGTCTATGTACGGTAGGCGCGAATCCTAAAGATAGATCTATTGGGCCTGACAAACCCCATCCTAACTATGGGATGCTTTAGTACTTCGAGGTTATTTTAAACACACCTGATCTGGTGTACTTCAGAGGGTAAAACTTGAATGTTAAGGCTTGTTACCGGGTGCCTACAACTTATAGAATAATTTTATACACTTGCGAGTGTACATATATTTATAAACGAAAATCTTGTGGTCTATTAATATATTGAAATGATTGTTATGATAAACCTATGAACTCACCAACCTTTTGGTTGACACTTTAAAGCATGTTTATTCTCAGATATTAAAGAAATCTTCCGCTGTGCATTAGCTCATTTTAAGGATATTACTTGGAGTCATTCATGGCATATTTTGAAAGATGTTGCATTCAAGTCATTGAGTTCATCAAGATTATTATTAAGTCAATTATAGTTGGATGTATTATGAAATGGTGTGCATACCGTCAATTTTCGTTGTAAAGAAAGTTTGTCTTTTAAAAACGAATGCAATGTTTGTAAAATGTATCATATAGAGGTCAAATACCTCGCGATGTAATCAACTATTGTGAATCGTTTATAATGTATATGAATGGATCCTTTCAGTTGGTATCAGAGCGGTGGTCTTAGCGAACCAGGTCTTGCATTAGTGTGTCTAACTGATAGTTGTTAAGATGCATTAGTGAGTCTGGACTTCGACCGTGTCTTCATGTCAAAAGTTTTGTTTATCATTTTTAGTCGGAAATCATCTACTTACCATCCTTAGGAAATTACCTGCTTATCATTCTTAGTCTAGACATGTCTTGCTGCATTGATTGCATGAATAGTGTATAGACAAAATTCATATCTTAGCGTATCTGCTAAATCATATCTTATCGTATCTATTACCGTAAACTTTGCCTGACATATTCCGTAAATTTCTCCGTAATCTATGAAATCTTTTGATCTATATATATAGATATTCTATGTAGTTGGAATACCACCCGATAGCCGGAAAATCATTTCGTATCGAAAAATCCTTTATCAAATCGTACGAAATGGAATTCGTCATAAATTCAAGTTCCTCGGATTCCGAAATGGAATCCCACTCAAGCTCCGAAAGCAGTGTGACTGGAATGGATCAACCAATCAGCCATCATCTATTCTGGATGAATTGGGGATGGGTTCGTAGCCTCCTTAATCATTGGAGACAAGAAAAAGGCGATCCTTTAAATCCACCACATTGCCCTCTTGGCAATGAACCTGAAGCACTTACCGGCGAACCTGTCTGAAACACCATTTTCTCTCTCATTTCCAGAGTATCTCGTCATGATTATATACTACACCAAATTCTAGATCTTATTTATCCGCTCGTTCGAACCGACAATCACCCCGGTGTAATAGAAGAAGTCAACGAGCTTCGCGCTCGGGTAGTGGCTTTGAAGAATATGGTGCAAAGGTTACAAACACCAGCAGCAGCACCAGCAACATAACCAGTACCACCATCAACAACATCAACAGTTCCATTACCACCACCAACAACAACCGCATCGCAAACCTCAACTTCACAATCTGTCCCATGAGCATCGACATCATACGCCCTGTAGATACTAAGGAATACCACAACGATGAAGTATTAATTCATAACTTCATTGGGAAAACATTCTACGATGATTATGTAATTTCTAAAGTTTAGAAATTATCTATCCTAGCCTTAACCATAAATCAAGTGAGTTTAATTTAATATTAACTCATTAAATCTATATTACATCTGAAGAAATATACACATATATTTCCATAAAGACTGTAATAAAATTCTTTTGTACAAAATATTAATTGTGACATTTTTTTAACGGGTAGGTAATACCCGAGAGATATATAAATTCACAATTAATATGTTACATTCTTCGAATCTGATTCAGCAAATCATCCATTATACTCCCTACTTTCACAACAATATACATTCTTTTATAGAAATCAAAACAACCATACTCATTCAAAAATCTAATTACATATTCTAATTTTGAAATCGCCGAATTCAATTCAAGTTATAACCGATATCATCACTCTTAGATTCTTACATCTTTCAAAGCTATACTTTAACTTCAAAAATGTGTTAGAACATCGTATGTATATTAACGATTATAATCTGTTTTCAAGCCCTTCGAAATACCTGAAGACACTTCAAATAATGAACAATCGAGATGATGATCCAACCACATGTTATCCACAGTTACGTACCTGAAAAACTCTTGAAACCAAAGTCATAATTTAACATGTATCCATGTCAGACCTTTTGGCATTTACTAGCTAAAATAACTTTTCAATCCCTTCTAAAAATAGACGATTTTGTCACAGCTCCAGCAAACCAACTTCAATTGTTCATTCGAATAAGCCTTATTATAATGATTACCCCTTCATCATTATTACCGGGGAACCTTTCATATATCGCCACATTAGTAGTAAACTTATTAACAACTTCATTTATCTTTGACTTTCTGAAAAATCTTTATATTTATCAAAATCCCATCATTTACTCATCTGCATCTTGTAACGAGAATTGCCATACGAATCATCAGAAATTAGCAATCAGTATTTTGAAATCTCGCAGCATGTCTACGCCAACAATTATATGTGTCTATCTTCTGGACTTATATACTTTGAATGTGAAGTTTCTGAAAAACACCCTAAACTGCGAACTAGTTCTCGAAATACTGATGAAGCAGCAAAAACTATAAATGACCTTAACAGTAAAAAGTTTGATGATAAAGAGTAGTGTGTTGGCAAAGCTCAGAAAAAGAGAAGATTTGGTACTGAAAAATACGGATTGAGCAAACCATGAAGAAGGCTGTGGATAAATCACAAGGACAAAATCTACCTTTAAAGAATCCAAATGATTTCGTGTCTGCTGAAGTCATTATCGAATACCTTGCTCCTGACTCTAAACCCTTACGGAGAATATTCTTCATCATCCTCTGATATTAGAAATTTTAAGATATCATCGTATCTTTCATTATAAATATCCTCCATATTTCTGAAGATATTTCCATAATTATTCTTATCTGAAATCATTTACCTCTTCGTGATGTCTGTATTACATCATAAAAGAAACTATTTTAGTTTCTAAATTCTGAAACTTTAGAATTTAAAATAGGAATATTTTTGAAGTAGTGTTGGGAACTGAAGCATGAACTAGTATAATATAATGACACTTGATCACTGTGATTATATTACAGTAAGTCATGCTGAGTTTCTAATGGAACGTGATGATTCACATAACATACCGTCATCATGTGCCATTTACACGACTCTTACATTCTACCAAATCTCCAAACATATTAAGAACATATCTTCTTGATAGTTCTATCTTTTCGGATAGTCTGGTAATTTGCCAAATCAAGATCGTACCATTACAATTTTCTTCTTAGAACATTAACTATGTTCATCCAAAACTTCATACCTACTAATTCTGGACCATTATTCGCTTGACTTAAAGCCGAGAAGAGACAACAAAAGTTTGAAACTCCGAAATGTAAGGGAGAATATAAAGTCCAATAACAACACATAAATTACAAACCGTGTATATCAATGTTTATCGCAACATAAAGACACGGGAGAATTAAAAACACTATAACCCCAAGGGCGAAGTAGAAGAAAACAGATTCCTCCGGTGGAAGTTGGAAAAGGAGAATGATTGTTGCTATAGTAAGGATAAGGACAAGGATTAGAAATGGATTAAGCATTTTCACAATCTTTTGAAATTGGAATTGAGTATAGAGGTGCTAAAAACTAATGGAATGGAAAAGGTAAATATATAACGGAAATATCAGACGTAGTAATCGGAACAGATCATCGCATTTAATTAAAGAGATCCTAATTTCCTTAAATCTTGAAGAAACAGATCTTATAGATTTCCAAGATTTTTTTTTTTTTTTGAATCCCTTGAATTCCGGAATTCAACCATGACTACGTCAAAAATTATGACGAAACTTATTTTCCTCATTCCACTATTTTGTGATAGCTTCACTCATACGCTTCGAGTAATTGGATCATTTTATCCATATTACTCTATGGTAATAAAATCCTATCTATCAACACATATCCGTCATGAAAACATTTTTATGGTTAGCCATGATGACCTCGATCAAATTTCGGGACGAAATTTCTCTAACGGGTAGGTACTGTGACGACCCAGAAATTTCTGACCAAATTTAAACTTAACCTTTATATGTTTCCGACACGATAAGTAGAATTTGTAATGTTGAATCTCAAAAAGTTTGGAACTACATTCATGTAATCAATTACCCTTTGACCGTGTTCGACGATTCACGAACAATTATGTATATATAGATATGTATATATAATATATAATATTAACTGAAAACATTAACAAAGTATTAGATATATGATACTTTACATGAACGTATTTGTTTCGATATATTTATCGACAGAATTAAGAGATAATATCAAATGATTGAATTATCAGATACATTATGATATGATTACGGGTCAATGTTATGAGGTCCATTGTGATTTAAGAAATCTATTCTTTTTGACAATATTCGGAAAATGGTAAAGTGATCTATAAGTAAGAACGTGGAGTGTAAATAACTTAGATGTTGGATATCGACAAGTTAAGTAACTCGACATTTTTCATTAAGATAATTTCATACGTTTATTAAACCTTTGGACTTTATCCCATGCTTCACCAACAAACTGTAATTTAAAAACTTGAAACCTATTATGAATATATATAATTCTACTTTTCTAAAATGTTTTATGATATAACGATTTCCATTATTTTAACCTTTTAACAAAATGATTCTTAACTATATTTAGTTTTGGAAAACAAAATTATCATATTTATTTGATTTAGTTTCAAAAGTACAAAAAACGTTTTCAGTTTAAAAAGAACTTTATTATTAAAATGTATATATCTTTTATAAATATCTAGAACCACTTTTGACAACTCATTACATAACCAGTATGATAAAGATAACGATATTTATATTTTATTTTATTAAATATATATAACGATTTAAATTAATATTATATATATTTATACGCGTATTATACGTATATAGTTTTATACTTTTACTATACTTTAACATTACATTTACTTTACTTTTACTTTACTTTAACTTTAATAATTCACTTTAATAATTCATACTTTAATAATTCACTTTAATAATTCATACTTTAATAATTTATACTTTAATAATTCATACTTTAATAATTCACTTTAATAATTCATACTTTAATAATTCACTTTAATAATTCATACTTTAATAATTCACTTTAATAATTCAAAAATCTAGTATAAATAGAATTCAATAGATTTCATTATGTAACATCCGTGTTACATCCGTCCCACATCGGTTGGAGAGGGGAACGAAGCATGCCTTATAAGGGTGTGGAGACCTTTCTTAGCATGACGCGTTTTGGGACCACAAGCACAGCAGATCTCATGAGAACTCTGTAGTTAAGCGTGCTCAGGCGAGAGCACTACCAGGATGGGTGACCTCCTGGGAAAGTGCTCGTCGTGTGTGGTTGCCAAGAAAAATCCGGCCTACGGGCAAAGCGGACAATATCATGCTACGGGGAACGTTTACCTGGGATGTTACAGATGGTATCAGAGCTAGGCCCCGGACCAAACGTGCACAGCGAGGACGCTGTGTCCCATTAGGGGGGAGGATTGTAACATCCGTGTTACATCCGTCCCACATCAGTTGGAGAGGAGAACGAAGCATGCCTTATAAGGGTGTGGAGACCTTTCTTAGCATGACGCGTTTTGGGACCACAAGCGCAGCAGATCTCATGAGAACTCTGTAGTTAAGCGTGCTCAGGCGAGAGCACTACCAGGATGGGTGACCTCCTGGGAAAGTGCTCGTCGTGTGTGGTTGCCAAGAAAAATTCGTGTTCCTACGGGCAAAGCGGACAATATCATGCTACGGGGAACGTTTACCTGGGATGTTACACATTATTTCATAGAAACTTGAAAATATATTTCTCTAAACTCTCTCAATCGATTTATATTTATATATATATATATATATATATATATATATATATATATATATATATATATATATATATATATATATATATATATTTGCTATGTATTATTTCAAGATATTATTAGTATATATAAAATATTACGACGGAGTGCTGTCCGAGTAATTTCAAAATAGTTTTTTTGAATGAGTCGAAGCTAAGAAAATTATGGGTTATAGCTATGGAGGTGATGGGTATGGTTCATGGGTATGCTCGTGAGGTCAATCTAGTGTTTATCATCTCCGTTGCGTCTACGTACTTTCCTGCAATATTGAATCTCAATATTGATACGTTCGTGAATCCGAGGCCAACCTTGCACTTGTTAAATGACGTTATATGTATTTTTACTATGAAATACAGTATTGTAAGTTTCATTTGCTCCCTTTTATATATATTTTTGGGACTGAGAATACATGCGCTGTTTTTATAAATGTTTTACGAAATAGGCACAAGTACTAAAACTAATTCTACGTGGGTTTAAACCAGAAATATACCCTTAGCTTGGTAACATTAAAGTACTTGTCTATGTACGGTAGGCGCGAATCCTAAAGATAGATCTATTGGGCCTGACAAACCCCATCCTGACTATGGGATGCTTTAGTACTTCGAGGTTATTTTAAACACACCTGATCTGGTGTACTTCAGAGGGTAAAACATGAACGTTAAGTCTTGTTACCGGGTGCCTACAACTTATAGAATAATTTTATACACTTGCGAGTGTACATATATTTATAAACGGAAATCTTGTGGTCTATTAATATATTCAAATGATTGTTATGATAAACCTATGAACTCAACAACCTTTTGGTTGACACTTTAAAGCATGTTTATTCTCAGGTATTACAGAAATCTTCCGCTGTGCATTAGCTCATTTTAAGGATATTACTTGGAGTCATTCATGCATATTTTGAAAGACGTTGCATTCAAGTCATTGAGTTCATCAAGATTATTATTAAGTCAATTATAGTTGGATGTATTATGAAATGGTGTGCATACCGTCAATTTTTGTTGTAAAGAAAGTTTGTCATTTAAAAACGAATGCAATATTTGTAAAATATATCATATAGAGGTCAAATACCTAGCGATGTAATCAACTATTGTGAATCGTTTATAATATATATGAACGGGTCCTTTCACCTTTTCAGTTGATAGAGCAATGCAACAACCACAATCTGCAGATGATACATGCTATTATATTCAAACCATAGATTCACATGCAGAATTGTTAGAAGAATTTCCAGAATTACAAGGAACAGGAGAATGTTCTTTAGGAGAAGGAACTGAACCAATTGATGAAGTTGAAATGTTAGCTACACTAATAGCTAATGGATATGAACCAACAACAGAAGAAATTCAAATGCTAAAAGAAGAAGACAGATATCGATATAAATCATCGATAGAAGAACCTCCGACATTAGAGTTAAAGCCACTTCCAAACCATTTGGAATACACTTATTTACATGGTGAATCTGAATTACCTGTAATAATATCGTCTTCTCTTACTGAAAATGAGAAATCACAACTCATTTATGTGTTGAAAGCTCATAAACCAGCCATTGCATGGAAGATTCATGATATTAAAGGAATAAGTCCTTCGTATTGCACACATAAAATCCTTATGGAAGAAGGTCATAAAACGTATGTGCAACGCCAACGAAGACTAAATCCTAATAAGCAAGATGTAGTTAAAAAAGAAATTATTAAACTGCTAGACGCAGGTTTAATTTATCCGATTTCTAATAGTCCATGGGAAAGCCCAGTTCAATGCGTGCCTAAGAAGGGTGGCATGACTGTCATTACAAATGAGAAAAATGAGCTTATTCCTACTAGGACTGTAACAGGATGGCGTGTATGTATTGATTATAGAAAATTAAATGAAGCCACCAGAAAATATCACTTTCCCTTACCTTTCATTGATCAAATGTTGGAAAGATTAGCCGGAAATAGTTATTATTGTTTTCTTGATGGATTTTACGGATATTTTCAAATTCCAATAGAACCCGAAGACCAAGAGAAAACCACGTTCACGTGCCCTTATGGTACTTTTGCTTACAAACGCATGCCATTTGGACTTTGCAACGCCCCTGCAACCTTTCAAAGGTGCATGATGGCAATTTTTCACAACATGATAGAAGAATGCATGGAAGTTTTCATGGATGACTTTTCAGTCTTCGGTGATACATTTGAAACATGTCTAGCTAATCTGGAACGAATGCTGATTAGATGCGAACAATCAAATCTAGTACTTAATTGGCAGAAATGCCATTTCATGGTTAAAGAAGGCATTGTTCTTGGACATAAAATCTCAAAGGAAGGAATTGAAGTGGATAGAGCTAAAGTAGATGTAATTGCTAAACTTCCACATCCCACCAATGTTAGAGGAGTTAGGAGTTTTCTAGGGCATGCCGGTTTTTACCGACGTTTCATAAAAGATTTTTCTAAAATTGCCACTCCTATGAATAAACTCCTAGAAAAGGATGCTCCATTCATCTTTTCAGATGAATGCATCAAATCTTTTAATATTCTTAAAGAGAAACTCACTAATGCACCGATCATGATAACACCAAATTGGAATCGACCGTTTGAACTAATGTGCGATGCAAGTGATTTTGCAATGGGAGCCGTTTTAGGACAAAGGATTGAAAAAAGATTTCAACCTATATATTATGCTAGTAAGACGTTACAAGAAGCACAAACGAATTACACAACTACTAAAAAAGAACTCCTTGCTATTGTCTTTGCTTTTAACAAATTTCATTCATATCTCGTTCTAGCAAAAACGGTGGTCTATACTGACCATTCTGCTCTTAGATACCTATTTTCGAAACAAGATGCTAAACCAAGATTAATCCGTTGGATCTTACTCTTACAAGAGTTTGATATTGAAATCCGAGATAAAAGAGGAGCAGAAAATCTCGCCGCTGATCATCTTTCTCGTCTTGAAAATCCCGAATTAGATGTTCTAAATGAATCGGCTATACAAGACAACTTTTCTGATGAATATCTATTGAAGATAGATTATAATGAAATTCCATGGTTTGCAGACTATGCAAACTACTTAGTATGTGGATTCCTTGAAAAAGGATTATCGTACCAAAAACGAAAGAAATTCTTCAGTGATATAAAACACTATTTCTGGGAAGATCCACATTTGTTTAAAAGTTGTCCAGATGGAATAATACGCCGATATGTATTCGGAGATGAAGCTAGTAAAATCTTAAACCATTGTCACACAGGACTAACCGGAGGGCACTATGGGCCTCAACTAACAGCAAAAAAAGTTTATGATGCTGGATTCTATTGGCCTACAATTTACAAAGACGCACACCTTCTTCGCAAATCCTGTGATGCTTGTCAAAGGGCCGGAAAAATAAGTCAACGTGATGAAATGCCACAAAATGTCATTCAAGTATGTGAAGTATTTGACATTTGGGGTATTGACTTTATGGGTCCATTTCCAAAATCTCATAATAATCTCTATATTCTCGTAGCCATTGATTATGTATCTAAATGGGCGGAAGCACAAGCTCTCCCAACTAACGATGCACGAGTTGTAGTCAACTTTTTAAAACGTCTTTTTGCAAGGTTTGGAACACCGAAAGCTTTAATAAGTGATCGGGGAACTCATTTCTGTAATAATCAACTTGAGAAAGTTCTTAAAAGATATGGAGTAACTCATAAAATCTCCACTGCTTATCATCCACAAACAAGTGGACAAATTGAAAATACCAACCGAGCTTTAAAACGTATTCTAGAAAAAACCGTAGGATCAAATCCGAAGGAATGGTCCATTAAATTGGAGGATGCACTCTGGGCTTTTAGAACAGCCTACAAAACTCCAATTGGAACCACACCTTTTAGACTTGTTTATGGAAAAGCATGTCATCTTCCAGTAGAAATTGAACACAAAGCATTTTGGGCTTTGAAGACATGTAATCTTGATTTACATGAAGCTGGACGTCTACGGTTAAGTTAATTAAACGAATTAGAAGAATTAAGACAAGAAGCATACGAAAATTCGTTGATATATAAGGAAAGAACGAAGAAATGGCATGATAAAAGAATCAGAAATTCAAAAGAATTCAAAGAAGGAGACAGAGTTCTTCTTTTCAATTCACGATTCAAGCTATTTCCTGAAAAATTGAAATCAAGATGGTCTGGACCATTCATAGTCAAAAGAGTTTTCCCATATGGAACAGTAGAGTTAATAAATTCAAATGGGATTGAATTTAAAGTTAATGGTCACAGAGTTAAACATTACATAGATAGTCCGATGGAAGTTGACAACGAAGTTAATCACAATTTCGATACCACAGATAACTAAGTGTGGGGAGAATCAAGTCTTTAAAGGATAATATGTATTTCTGTTAGAGTTAGAATTTCTGTTTTCGTGTATTTCTCGAAAATGGAACCCGAATGGTCTTTCCCTAGCAGACCCTAAAGAACTAGTCTTCTCCCCTCATTCTGAATTTTTATTTTTTTTAGGTTTTTACGAAATGAAGACTGCCTGTGAACTAAACCATGGTCTAATGCTACACGCTATGATCACTAAACGTAATAATGACACACTTCCGAGTGAAATAGTATCAGTAATCAGAGAAAGATTGGACGGAGTAAGAAAAGAATCCAGATGAGAAGATAATAAGTTACAATTTGGTAAAGGAAAATCAAAATCCGCAGCGAAAAGAAGAGCACGACACCTAGAAAGATGTCACAAATGCGGAAAATGGTCACATGGAGGTAAATGTTCAAATAATCAAACCTATTCAAACACCGAATTTGTTACTTTATGCAGAGACGGACCGTTCATATGTTTAGAAGAAAAAACACTGAATGCTCGAGGTTACGCCTATGTAGCCATGGAAAATCAATTAAACTGACTATCTTATGAATGGGATAGATCATATCACTAAGAATACTATCTCACAGGTAAGTCTGTACAGTTTTTATTTTTTATTTTCATTTTTAACCTTTTGATAATAAATGCTAATTTGTTCGCTATAAAGTATTAAATTGGTATTCGATGAAATTAGGTTTGGCGACCGAAATTATTGATATCATACAAAAATTTATTACATCACTGCGAAATTTAACTTTTATTCTTAAGGTATAAATATCTTTAATCAATCAACCCAAAATATTTCAAAAATTCGTCATGAGTTAAATTAGGTCATGGAACCGAAATTACTTTACCGAAAAGAGGGGCGCATATTTTTGATAATATTTGATTGATTAAAGTGGGATAAAAGCCAAAAAGATTTTTAATTTTATTTTTACCATATTTTTAAAATTAATATATAAATCTTAAATTAATATTGTGAACTTTGTAAGATCAATATATTTAAGTTTGTCAATATTTGAAAATTTTTAATATTTTTAATATAAGTTTGTATGTATAACAACAAAATTAAATATAAGTTTGGTGTGAATTTATAATATGAATTTTTAATTAAGTTTGGTGTAAATTTTTAATTTTATGCATTTTTAAATTTAAGTTGTGTGAATTTAAAAACAAAAATTTACTTTATTTCACTAAGTTAAAAATATGATTTTTAAAATTCGTCGTAAGTTGAAGACTAGGTCTTTGAACCAAAATTGCTTTACCCGAGGGAGGGACGAGAACTTTTATTATCATTATTTTTAATCTTATTGAATTAAAGTATGCCAAAAACATTAAAAAAACCCAAAAAAAAAATCTTTGCTTTTAAAACCGCGCTTTAAATAGACAAATTTTAAAATTTTGTCGAAAGACGGACTAGGACATCGATCCGAAACGACCTCATCCTAAAACAAAGGAAAACAAAATTTTAAATTTATTTTATATTTGTTATAAGTTAAGGATTATTAAAAAAAAAAAAAAACCACCGCGACTCGCGGAGTTTGCAATGGCCAAATGCCGCGACTCGCGGAGGATGTAAAATACAGAAAAAAATAAAAGGGGCCGAACAGATCAGTCTGCACACACCACACCCACAAATAACTGCGAAAAACACCCGAAAAATCACACAAAAATCGAATTTTTTCACCAAAAATCATCAAATCTTTTACTAAAATCATGTTGAGAAGGATGCTATCAAGGAATTACTCAAGAAAAACGGTAAATTTCTACACCTAAACACCATTTAATTTCAAAAATTAGTGTTCTTGAGCAATTTTATACCCAATTCGATTTTGATGCTTTTTAGTGTAATTATGCTTAAAATTGCTTGTATATTATGCTTGTATAACCTAGATTGATGCTATTTAACATGATTAGAAGCCTTAAACTTCAAATTTTGAGTAATCTAGGGTTTGTGTTCTTGAGCAATTTGGGGCTTTTTGATATAAACAGGTTATGGCCGATTTTTGTCATGAATTGTTGCTAAATTAAGTAGTGTAACATATTTAGGTAGTTAAATGATCCAAACTTTGAGCCTAAACATGATTTTGAGAATTAAAGTGGACTTTTTCAAGTCTAAAATTCATGAACTTGATTTTTAAGAGATAATGTCATTTGAAACTTGTTTAATTGCTAGTAATGATTATTTTGACATGTTATTTGAGTTGAATGCTTATGAACTTGGCGAACATTTTCGTATATACTTATTTGAAAAAGTGTAGATTTGATAAAAATATGAAAATGAGCTTAAGTTTGATATAAATTGAACATGTCATTGTAATTATTTTGATTGATGATTTTGCTGACACTAATGCATATTTGGATGCACAAAAATTGTGTTTGATGTGTTTTGCAGACTGAAAGGGGTGAATCTTCATCCCAAGCTCGCAATGCTCCTCCTGAGAATGCGGAACAACAGGATGTTGATAGCTATTATAAACAAGATATACCTCATCCAGTTATGACATTTTCAGATATGCACTTGGAAGAGTTGCACCCGAACTTGAAATTTGACAGACGTTGGATAGATTATCCAAAATACCAAAGGGGCTTGCATACTCTTCATTCTAAAGTTGTTGAAGTACCTAGGGTAATAGAATGGGGACCATTAGAAGCTATAGAATTGGCCGGGCCAATTAGAGAATTACTTACACAGAGGTATGGTAATTCTACTTTTAACGATTGGGTACGATTATTCAGCATGCGTAGACCTGTATATAAAGTATGGTGTGAAGAATTATTGTGTAGTATAGAAATAAATGATCGGGTAGTTAGTTTAACCGATCGATCTTTTATTAGATTTTTGTTAGGAGGTTCGATGCGCCACATGTCTCTACTAGACATGGCTCAGGCCTTACGTATATATACGCCTGAGGAGTTAGCATCTGCCGATTGTAGAGGGTTGATATTGAACGGTAGGAAAATTGATGAAAATTTTGATACGCATGGTGTATGTAGTCAAATGACTAGCCATCACCGATTTAAAGGGGGAAATTACTCTTATTTGGATATAGATAGAGCAGAGTTAAGAGTAATTCATAGGTTTTTAGCCAATTCAATTACACAACGAGGTAAGAATAAGGAAAAGGTAAATGAACAGGATTTGTTTTACCACATGTGTATTCGAGACCCACAAAGCGCTGTAAGTATACATTATTGTGTGGGTTATTATTTATCAGCTATGGTTAGGGGGATGAGACTGCATAGCATAATAGGAGGTGGTATATTTATTACTTTGATTGCTGAATATCTCGGTGTGGATATAAGTCGGGGGGGATTATTAGTCGAAGAACCAGAACCCCGCGATACAATAGGTTTAAATGTATACCATGGTGCGAAGGTTTTGAAGAGGCGAAATAACGCCGCAGTACAATACCATGGTAGACATCCACAGGTTGAGAGAAACCAACAGCCAGGTAATGTGGGAGGGGGAAATGAAATGACAGAAATGCAAAGGTTTATAGCTTCACAAGAGTATGAAAATGCTAGACATCGAGCATTTGAAGATTGGAAAGTTCATTAAAACCAAATCATAGCTCATTGCCAACATGTAGGTAGAAACTATATTCCTACTCAATCGCCCGTATTTCCTCCCTGGTCTATAGAGATCCAACCACCGTATCCTACGTATAACCCAGCCGAAGCATTCTATAACACATACGGTTATGCATGGAACCCCTACTGGTATCAGTATCATCCCTAGTCTACTTAGTTTTATTTATTTTATTATTTGTAATGTTAATACATTTAATACTTATGTTAATATTGTAATAGTTTTTATAATTTTCTAACTTTTATTATTAGATTTTAATAATTTTTGAATGTGGGGTAATATACCAAACTTCAAAAATATGTATATATGTTTGCAGTTTATCTTATGTACACAACAGGGTAAAACAACGCATTTTCAAAGACTGGCATTAAGTTCAGCAAAAGCAACTAATTTTGACGACAAGATGCAAAATATATGTGAAATAACAACAAGACGGAATGAACAAATGATGTGCACCATTTATCATTCAACACAAACAACAATATGTTTGGAAACTTTGGTAAAATTTAATCATTTCTACGCTAATCACCCTCAATAATTTAAATTGTTACTGATTTCTTGCAAATGAGGGCATTGCAAGATCTTAAGTGTGGGAAGGGGTTAAATTCTTTCGGATTTTAAAAATTTTTATCTTAAACACTTGGTTACCATTAAAAATACTAGTAAAGTAGTAGTTGTATTAGAATCTAGTGCTCTCTGATAATAAAGAATAGCCCTAGTCTTATATACTAACTACCCAATTCTAGTAAAAATTTTCAATTAAATGAACTCAAAATTATGTTTATACATATTTATGAACGATAAAAGTAGGTGTTAACACCGAAATTATTGTTACCTTGGAAAGGACATAAATTGAGAAACAAACCAAAATGTTAGAATTCAATTAAAATGGAATAGAGGACAATAAAAAGGAAAATAAAAGTCAAGTGTGGGAAAATTTACCAAGTTATTTTAAACATATGTCACATATTTCTGTAACAAATAACTGAAAATACTTTTGCTTTGGACTAAACTAAACTGTTTTACCCGATGAAAGAAAAGAAGAGATGGATCTACACTATGAATCAATTCCATCATTAAAAGGAAGTAAAGTCTTCCAAAAAAGACACGCGCTTCTTGATTTAGGTCAGGAAGTTGTCGTCCAGACCAGCTGTAGGTTGATGAAAAATCTAGAAAAGTCATCTCTAAAATCAGCAAGAAATCCACGGACCTCGGCATAAAACAGGGTCGCCAAGTGGTCAGATTTATCCTAACCATGAGAAGGATTTATCTCGTACAATAGGGGGCACCGTGCAAATTAGCTGGATAAGACTAATGAATCAGATCCCCAGAAAGGATAATCTCCTTAAAGATCAAAAATCAGCTTTTAAGACTGATATTACTCAATCCTTGAGATTGACCTTAAAGATTGAGAATTCAAACTCATGGAATTCAATGATATCTAAACTCGAGCTTGAACGAGAAAAATATTTTGATCAAATTACAAACCGATTTGTTTTCTGAAAACCCATTTTCAATGCGTTCATTACCATTGAATGTAAAATCCTAGGAATTCACCTGGAATTCATTAGGTCACCTGAACCAAATCGGGTGTCAACCGTAAGAACGGTGGTTGTATAGCATGGTCAAAGAAAGGACCTTGTGCCAGACCAAAAAATCATAAGGGTGAGCTTTACTATTGCTCCTACCAAGGATAATAATTGCATCCGACACGTTATAGACCATAATTAAAAGCATGTCAGGAGACATTGCCTTAACAGTCGCTTGTTCAACGCTTTCCTTTACAACCGGACGGTAGTTTACCGAAAGGTAATATACGGAGCAAGTATACTGGACGTGTTGCTTTCCTAATACAAGGTTAGCAAGTGGGTGACACAAAACCGCAAGTTTTGAGCTAAAATTTTCAAATCTGAAATCCACCAAACCCACAAAAAGAATTTGCAAACACCGGTGAAGGGTTATTCCGGAAAACTTATCTAGGATAAAAGCTAGATTTAATTTTCAAAAGATCAAATGTTTTCATGAAGATCCAATTTCCTTAATGGATCTAAATTTTTATAGTCATGTGAGACTGTAAACCATATCGTTACTACCATTGTTTATACCGCCGTATAGAAATCACTGATGTACAAAGTGTGAAGAATAAAGAAGTGATTCTAGTATTTCAAGACTATATTGCTTGAGGACAAGCAACGCTCAAGTGTGGGAATATTTGATAATGCTAAAAACGAACATATATTTCATAGCATTATTCCTCAAGAAAGACAAGCTTTTAGTTGCAATTGTCCTATTTACAAGTGATTCTTGTTTAAATAATAAAAAGATGAAGACAAAAGACAGATTCGACGAATTGAAGACGCAAACGACCAAAAAGCTCAAAAGTACAAAAGACAATCAAAGAGGTTCCAATTATCGATAAGAAACGTCTCAAAATTACAAGAGTACAAGATTCAAAACGCAAAGTACAAGATATTAAATTGTACGCAAGGACGTTCGAAAATCCGGAACCGGGACCAGAGTCAACTCTCAACGCTCGACGCAACGGACTAAAAATTACAAGTTAACTATGTATATAAATATAATATAATATATAATTAATTCTTAAAATTAATATTAATATATATATTATAATATATTTATAAATCGTCGGCAAACAAAGAGCCAAAGCTGGGTGAGCTGTAAAATCAAACTCCGCGAGTTGCAGAGTTTGAAGGCAAAAAATTACGCGACTCGCGGAGTCCCCCTGGACGAAAATTCCTATAAAAGCCAGCGAATTCTGATCGTAAAAATATCATAAAAATCAATCTCTCTCTATATATGTATACGTAATATTTATATTTATATTTTATATTTTAATTTTAATTTTAATTTTAATCCTAATAATAAGGGTATGTTAGCGAATGTTGTAAGGGTGTAAGTCGAAATTATGTCCGTGTAACGCTACGCTATTTTTAATCATTGTAAGTTATGTTCAACCTTTTTACATTAATGTCTCATAGCTAAGTTATTATTATGCTTATTTAAAACGAAGTAATCATGATGTTGGGCTAATTACTAAAATTGGGTAATTGGACTTTGTACCATAATTGGGGTTTGGACAAAAGAACGACACTTGTGGAAATTAGACTATGGGCTATTAATGGGCTTTATATTTGTTTAACTAAATGATAATTTGTTAATTTTAATATAAAGATTTACAATTGGACGTCCCTATAAATAACCATATACACTCGATCGGATACGATGGGCAGGGTATTTATATGTACGAATAATCGTTAATTTAACCGGACATGGGAATGGATTAATAACCACTAGAATTATTAAAACAGGGGTGAAATTATGTACAAGGACACTTGGCATAATTGATAACAAAGTATTAAAACCTTGGGTTACACGCAGTCGACATCCTGGTGTAATTATTAAACAAAGTATTAAAACCTTGTTACAGTTTAGGTCCCCAATTAGTTGGAATATTTAACTTCGGGTATAAGGATAATTTGACGAGGACACGCGCACTTTATATTTATGACTGATGGACTGTTATGGACAAAAACCAGACGGACATATTAAATAATCCAGGACAAAGGACAATTAACCCATGGACATAAAACTAAAATCAACACGTCAAACATCATGATTACGGAAGTTTAAATAAGCATAATTCTTTTATTTCATATTTAATTTCCTTTATTTTATATTTAATTGCACTTCTAATTATCGCATTTTTATTTATTGTTATTGTATTTAATTGCACTTTTAATTATCGTACTTTTTAATTATCGCAAGTTTATTTTATCGCAATTTCATTATCGTTATTTACTTTACGCTTTAAATTAAGTTGTATTTATTTTTAATATTTTACATTTTGTTTTAACTGCGACTAAAGTTTTTAAAATCGACAAACCGGTCATTAAACGGTAAAAACCCCCCTTAATAATAATAATATTACTTATATATATATATATTTGTATTTTTATAAAATAAAACTAATATAGCGTTAAGCTTTGTGAAAAAGATTCCCTGTGGAACGAACCGGACTTACTAAAAACTACACTACTATACGATTAGGTACACTGCCTATAAGTGTTGTAGCAAGGTTTAAGTATATCCATTCAATAAATAAATAAATATCTTGTGTAAAATTGTATCGTATTTAATAGTATTTTCTAGTAAAATTTAAGCTATTATATATACACCTCACATAACATCAGCCTTGCTCTCATGGCATAGCAGTATGTCACAAACGAAATAAAGATCCAAAGACCTTGATTAGTAAATACTACACTACTACCATGTGGAGAGTAAAATATCATTATAACTTACATCCACTTAGAGACTCCCCATACTGGGCCAATGCAGACTGGAAAAATAAGGCCAATCCATCACGACTGATCACACATAGGGGTAGGAGACGACA
Source organism: Rutidosis leptorrhynchoides (assembly GCF_046630445.1). Taxonomy (NCBI): domain Eukaryota; kingdom Viridiplantae; phylum Streptophyta; class Magnoliopsida; order Asterales; family Asteraceae; genus Rutidosis; species Rutidosis leptorrhynchoides. The sequence continues at coordinate 220,785,742 of NC_092336.1, forward strand.
ATGACGGTTCCATAATGAGATGGATTAAAATCACAACAGAGATACAGGTCCACCAAGGTGTGGTTTTTGCAGACAACCAGGTCATAACAGGAATTCGTATTCTACTAGGTTTGGTTAAGAAATTAAGTAGTAATTTGTTGTACTCCGTTTGTTGTAACCGTATTTATGTTTTGAATAAAAGTGTTGTTCATAATAATGACAATGATAATAATGTAAATGATAATAATAATGACATTGATAATAATAATAAATCAACCACTACTAATCTATTACAACTAAGTTTATGCATTATAGTATTCACCATAACTATCATATATCCTACCGAATTCAAGTGTGTCATCAAAAACTCCAAATAAAACATACAATTCAATTTTTTTAAGAAACTATACATGCTTTTCCAACTAATGTATAACATTCTTCTTCAAAGCACAATTGTTCAGGTTGAGCAATTCCTTGTTTGAAATAGTATATGTCCATTGAATCTGGATTTTCTGGTAACTTTTCTCGAATGAATTCATTCACTTCTGCATATCAAACTGTAACAACCCGACTTTTTCCGTTTACTATCGTTACTTGTCCGTTAAGCATTTAACGGTGATTATTTAAACTTTGTGTATTTAATTAAATTAAATACATACCTAATAGAAGAATGTTTGAATTAATATGTTATATTAATTTACAATTTATTTCGGTTAGCGAAAGAATTAGAAAACGTTACGATAAGGTTAATCGCCTAAAAGACTTTTCAGTTTACGGAACTCAGGAAAACGACACAATAATTATTTTCGATAATTATTGACTTTAAAGAAATTATTATTTTTAATTTATTATTAGTTTAATGAATTAAACTCGGTGATTGCGTTTCAACGACTAGTTAACGTTCCGGACCCGGTACGGTTAACGGCACTCGAAACGAACCACGCGCGTACCAAGAGTTAACGAAAACCGAGCCCGAGACCCCATGAGAAGGCCATTCGGCCGACCCCCCCTAGTGGACCCCTTTTGGACTCTTAATTTCTTATTTGGGCTATGTGATTAGTGGTGGATTAGATTAAGGCCCTAAACTAGAAGTATAAAAGGAAAAGGAAACTTGTAAACCCTCCCCATTTGTTTTCTTGGCCGAGATTTTGCTCCCCTCTCCCCCTTGTTGGCCGTCGACATCACCCCCACCATAACCACCATCATCACTCAAAATTAGGACAAGTTTTGAAGATCAAAGTTGCTCGTTACATCGTTCTACATCTTGTATTGTTGATTGATTGTGTTAGAAAGGTATAATTGTAAACCCTAATCTCTATAAATCAGTTTTTTAATCAATTACATAGTGTATATAAATCAGTTTTTTGATCAATTACATAGTGTATTAGAGTCTAGTGCTCAATTAATGGTGTCTAGTGTTGTTAATTGTTGATTGATTGCGTAATTAACGTTGTTTGATTGAAAAATGAATTTATTTATTGATGATCTGATTAAGTTGACATGAAGTCTGACTTTGTAATATTTTTAATTAGAAATATATCGAAAAGTTATTAATTTTAGACTCCGATTTTGCGTGATTTCGTTATCGTATGATCAAGATGTGCTTAATCGAAGTTTTCGATTAGGTTTTGCATGAAATCCGAATTTTCTGAGTTGCATGCTTTGTGTTTTACCTTATGAAAGTTATGATACTGTATTCCTTGTAAAAATTTATGCAATTTAGACTAAAGATTTGCGTTAAAAGGTTATATGAAGCTTCCGATATGATCAAACGAAGTTTTGGTTCGTAAATAATTCTGAATCTGTTTTTAAGTTTACATAAAAATTTCTAGAATGAACTAGGTATTGATTTATACTTTGAACTTCTGGAATATGTTAGTTTATATGTTAATTGACATGTTTCATTTGTATGAGAACTTGCGAGAACGTGATTTGCCATGAGATATACGTTCGTCTAAATGATATGTCCGATTGAAGTTCAGTAACTGATGAGTCTGTAATGTTTTGCAAATCTTTACGAATTGGCTAAAGTAATGTTTCTGGTTATTTTATCACTTAAATTTTGTGATGTCTTGAGATGACACCAATTGGCCGTTCGTCAATATCTATTTTCTATATTTTATGAAAAATGTTTTAAAACTGACGCGTGAGCAGAATTTTCTGTAATGAACCTGAACTTGAGCCTTTCTGATATTGGACTTTTAATTATCGTATGAGGCTTTTGCCTGACTTTTTGGAATGGATTTTAAGTCTAGTTATGATCTGGAGTTGATCATAATTTTATGAATTATGTGTTATGTGCTATGAGTGTATCTCTTTACGACGTATGATTTTCGAAGGTTTACTTTAAGATGCGGGAAATGCGATTTACTAAATTACGAGCGATAACATGTTATATGACTTAAGTTTGATTCATTGACTATGTTTGCATGACTTACTGAGATGTTTGACTTTAGTTGACCTATTTGACCGAGTTGACTTTTGGTTTGACTTTGGTTGACTTTTGTTGGCTTGCTTGGATTTGTTGACTTTTACTTGGTTGTTGAGTCAGTCTGAGCACTAGAACTTTACATATGGGTTGACTAATTTTGACCTATTAGTGTATACTTAAGATGATTTACTTTATTAGGTTGCGTTATTCAGGTCGAAAGTTTCGACAACAGTACGATTTGCTAAGATCTTTACGAGTGCTTTTGCTAAGGTGAGTCTACAGTTCGTACTACGTTTTTACAGGGATGAGATGCATGCTTTTTACAAATGTTTTACGTGTTTGGCACAAGTAACTTACTAAAAATATACATATGAGTTCAGATCAAAAATCCCTTAGCTTGATTATATTAATTACTTTGTAAGCTCGACTTATAGGGACGGTACCGTTAGGTTTGACAAACCTCACCGCAACGTTAAACGGGTGCTTATGTAGTTGTAACACGTATACTTGATCGGAGTATCGCCAGTATAGGGTAAACTAAAGACGTGTGCTCGGCTCACGCAAAGGTTAAAGCTTTATAATCAAGTGCTCATGATAATGTATACTTTTCCAGTGATGTTTTCTAAGAAAATCTTGTGGCCTTACTTATGAAATGATTTACTAAACCTGTAGTTTCACTCAACGTTTTCGTTGACGTTTTGCATGTTTCATCTCAGGTACATAGAGCTAGTGCTTCAACTTTATTTGAAGTTATGTGCTGTTTGCTGCTAGAACTGGACGGCGTCCAGCATGATTTCTATTTTTATTTCAAGAACAAATATTCGCATTTAAACAGTTTTCTCTGATGTTTTGGGTTCATATACTATGGTCATTGATGTCAAATGTTTCCAGTTACATTTTCTTTAATAAATGACTTTGTTTTCATGGTTAATGCGAATACATTTTGGAAATGTCTCATATAGAGGGCGTGACCGCTAAACTATGGGATCAGGAGTTAATATTCTGTTAGTGGATTCTGACGGGTTATTACATTTGGTATCAGAGCAGATTGGTTACCTAGGACTAGGCTGCATTAGAGAGTCGAACGTTAGGACAACTAGTGCGTCTAGACTGTAACCGTAGACTTGTTAGGTTGCATGAACCCTAATAGATGAAATTGCTATGATTACTTGGTATCTAATATGATATGATTACTAAGTTACTAACTTTGTGCTTTCTTTGTGTGCTAGATGACTACTTCCAATCCTATCATTCTTACCGACTCCGACATGGAAACCGAGAAAACCGTGCAAGCGCAAGGAAATACGATACTAGAATTTGTGGATGATACCGAATCGGAACCCGAGACGGAACCCGAGCATGAGAATGAGCCTAAAGGAAAAGAACCGGCAGAGGATTCCAAGGAAGAAACAGAGCCCGAATCTGAATCCTAACCTGATATACCCGATTCACCCTAGCCACCTTTTGTTAAACCCGACCATGTTAACCCCTACGGACCGAGAGGCCACCGTAGGATACCGAAAGGACCTGCTCGAGGCAACAACCCTTTTTGTAAGAGTATTCGTTACGATAACCAGTCACTTAAGATGTGTCGACGTTACCATCCCTATGATGCTTCTACATCTACTTCTAAACCTAGTACCTCTACTGCTGCTGCTAATGACAACAACCCTAGTGACCTCAAATTGCGAGTCGAAAATTTAGAGAGAATGGTCGAGTATTTGTTGAAGGAACTCCCGAAACACAAATAGAGACCGCTCGACTAGATTTGTTCCACGCTATTGAACACTATTTGATTATTATTGTTTATTTTATGATGCTCGCACACACATTATTAGTTATGGTTTTACTTATGTGGTTTTACTTATGACATGAGGATTATATTACTTTTATTGGTTATGCATGAATTTCGGAACAAAAAGTTTATTTCTTTAAGTGTTGGTTTACTAATTGAAATTTATGTTTAGTGTTGCTAATACTATTGCTAATTAGTGATAAGGTTACTAGTGTACATTGTTCATACTACTGCTACTACCAAACACTATGTATCACTACTACATACCACTAAGTGTTACTAAAATCGCTATGATTTAATATTAGTTACTATGCATCATTCCGTTGCTAGTATATTTTATATATCGATTTCATTGAAACTAACCAAATGTATTATCTTGACCAGAAAGATAATGCCGCCCAAGCAAATTTCCCAAGCAGATATTTATCGGTGGATTACTTAAGGACTGACCGAGGCCGTGGCAGAACTCCGTAATGGAACCAACAGCAACAATGTGAACACTACGAATCAGCGAAACCAGGATACGACCAATACTCAGAACAATGGACAAGCAGGGTGTACATACAAGACCTTCTCGAGTTGTGAACCAAGCTCCTTTAATGGTACCGAAGGTCCAGTTGGTTTGACTCGTTGGTTTGAGAAGCTCGAGTCAGTCTTCCGTATCAGTGGTTGTAGAGATGCGGATAGAACGAAGTTCGCAACTTCAAAGTTATCAGATGGCGCCTTGACGTGGTGGAATACCTATGCAAACTCAGTAGGTATGGATCAGGCTTTTGAGACTCCATGGGAGGATTTGAAATGACGAATGATCGTAGAGAATTGTCCCTACACTGAAACTGTTAAGATGGAGCGAGAACTCCAGAACCTGAAGTTAGTGGGTAATGATTTGACTAGTTACAATAAGAGATTCTTTGAGCATGCTCTCATGTGTCCACATATGGTTACTCCCGAACGTCGCAAGATCACTCTTTATGCGAACGGTTTGACCAAGAAAATTCAATGTGGTGTGACTACTTCGAAGCCGAGAATTATACAAGAAGCTGTCGAGATGGCTAGTGAGTTAATTGATCAAGTTGAATAGCGAGGGAAGACTCCTACCTCAAATGAGACTAAAACTCATGATAATAAGAGGAAATGGAACAATAACAATAATTCAGGGAAGAATTACAATCAACAGCCCTTTAAGAAACATGATACTGCTAAGAATAGTGCAGCAACCTCAAGTGCTAATTCTGGTTAGAAGGGAAAGTTCCCGTTGTGTGTTAAGTGTAATTGGCATCATCCGGGGGATTGTTTCAAAAGGTGTGATAAGTGCAAGAGGAATGGACACTTGGCTGCCGAGTGTAAAACTGGTACGAATATGTGTTATGGGTGCTGAAAAGAAGGTCATTTCTGGAAGGATTGCCCAACTGCTAGTAAGGCTAATGAACCTGCGAGAGGAAGAGCTTTCAACATTAACTCCAGTGAAGCTAGTCACGGGTATGTTTCTTCTCGATAATCAACATGTTTATGTACTTTTCGATTCCGGAGCTGATAGAAGCTTTGTGTCTAGAGATTTTTGCCATAATCTTAAGAATACTGTTTCGTCCTTAGAGAACTTATATTCTATAGAGCTAGGAAATGGTAATCTAATGAGTGCTGATAAGGTTTACCGTGATTGTATTTTGACTTTGGCTGGAATGTCATTTAAGATAGATGTTATATCGATCAAGCTAGGAAGTTTTGATCTTGTGGTTGGAATGGACTGGTTAGCCAAGAATAAAGCCGACATTGTTTGTCATCAGAAAGCGATTCGCATTCCTGTTGCTAAAGGTGAACCTTTAATGGTGTATGGAGAGTGAAACAATATGCCATTACATTTCATTAATTGTTTGGAGGTGCAGAAACATATGAGAAAAGGTTGTCTTGCTATGCTGGTTCATGTAAGCAAAACTGAATCGGAAGGTAAGAGACTTGAAGATGTGCCCATTGTTAGAGAATTTCCCGATGTTTTTCCAGATGAGTTACCCGGATTACCTCCGCCTAGAGATGTACAATTCCAGATTGATTTAGTTCCCGGAGCGGCACCTGTAGCGCGTGCACCGTATAGACTTGCACCACCTGAACTGCAAGAGTTATCTAGTCAACTGCAAGAGCTTTTAGATAAAGGATTCATTCGACCGAGCTCGTCACCATGGGGAGCTCCAGTACTATTTGTGAAGAAGAAGGATGGATCTATGAGAATCTGTATCGATTATAGAGAGTTGAATAAGTTGACTATCAAGAATAGATATCCGTTGCCGGGGATTGATGACTTGTTTGATCAATTGCAAGGATCAGCATGTTATTCAAAGATCGATCTAAGGTCAGGTTATCACCAGATGAGAGTGAAGGAAGCAGACATACCAAAGACAGCGTTTAGGACACGCTATGGTCATCATGAATTTACCGTAATGCCGTTTGGATTGACGAACGCACCGGCTGTGTTCATGGATCTCATGAACCGTGTGTGTAAGCCATATCTAGACAAGTTTGTTATTGTGTTCATCGATGATATTCTGGTGTATTCCAAGAGTGAGGAAGAACATGAACAACATCTCCGTTTGTTACTAGAGATGCTCAGGAAGGAGCAGTTGTACGCAAAATTTTCGAAATGTGACTTTTGGTTGCGAGAAGTGCAATTTTTGGGTCATATCGTAGGAGTCAATGGTATCCAAGTTGATCCTGCGAAGATAGAGACAGTGAAGCAATGGGAGACTCCTAAGTCGCCAACACAGATACGACAATTTTTAGGTCTTGCGGGTTATTATAGGAGATTCATTGAGGGATTTTCTACTATTGTCCGACCGTTAACATCATTGACTCACAAGGGTAAGAAGTATGAATGGACAAAGTTGCATGAAGCTGCATTCCAGTTGTTAAAGGAGAAGTTAATGACTGCGCCTATTTTGTCTTTACCCGAAGGAACCGAGGATTTTGTAGTTTACTGCGATGCTTCACGACAAGGTTATGGTTGCGAGTTGATGCAACGTACGAAAGTGATTGCTTATGCATCCTGACAATTGAAGATACACGAGTTAAACTATACGACTCATGATCTAGAACTTGGTGCTGTAATTTTTGCACTGAAGATGTGGAGACATTATCTGTATGGTACGAAGTTCACTGTATTCACTGATCACAAGAGTCTGCAGCATATTTTCGATCAGAAACAGCTTAATATGAGACAGAGACGTTGGATCGAATTGTTAAACGGTTACAATTGTGACATTAGCTATCATCCCGGTAAAGCTAATGTAGTGGCAGATGCTTTGAGTAGGAAGGAGAGAGTTAAGCCTATTCGAGTTAGAGCATTGAACTTGACTATTCAAAGGAACCTTACTTCTCAGATACGTGATGTACAGGTAGAGGCGTTGAAAGAAGAGAACGTTGCTACCGAATCACTTCGAGGAATTGATAAGAAGTTTGTCACTCGAGACGATGGAACCCGGTATTTTATCGACAGAATATGGGTACCGAATTTTGGCGAATTAAGGGAACTAGTGCTAGAAGAGGCACATAAGATAAGGTATTCTATTCATCCTGGATCCGACAAGATGTACCAAGATCTTAAGGCACTGTATTGGTGGCCTAATATGAAGGCGGAAATCGCTACCTATGTTGGTAAATGCTTAACTTGTGCTAAAGTTAAGGCAGAGCATCAGAAGCCGTCAGGTTTGCTGACACAACCTGAGATTCCTCAATGGAAGTGGGAGAATATTACGATGGATTTTATTACTAAGTTGCCTAAAACGGTAGGAGGTTATGACATGATATGGGTTATCGTGGATCGTCTTACGAAGTCTGCTCATTTTCTACCGATTAAGGAAACGGATAAGATGGAGAGGTTGGCACAGATTTACTTAAAAGAAGTAGTTTCTCGACATGGAGTGCCACTATCTATTATTTCCGATAGAGACAGTAGATTTACATCTAGATTTTGGCAAGCTTTGCAAGATGCCATGGGAACTCGTTTAAACATGAGTATAACCTATCATTCGCAGACTGATGGGTAAAGTGAGAGGACAATTCAGACATTAGAAGACATGTTAAGAGCGTGTGTGATTGATTTCGGAATTGGATGGGATAGACATCTACCGTTAGTAGAGTTTTCCTACAACAATAGTTATCACGCAAGTATAAAGCCAGCGCCTTTCGAAGCACTGTATGGTAGAAAGTGCAGATCATCTTTATGTTGGACTGAGTTAGGAGATAGTCAGTTAACTGGTCTGGAGATTGTACATGAGACGACTGAGAAAATCGTGCAGATTCGAGAAAGAATGAAAATAGCACGAGATCGACAAAAGAGCTATGCAGATCTTAAAAGGAAAGATTTGAAATTTTAGGTTGGAGACAAGGTTATGCTCAAAGTGTCACCCTGGAAGGGTGTAGTGCACTTTGGAAAGAGAGGAAAGTTAAGTCCGAGGTATATTGGACCATTTGAGATTACCGAACGAATTGGACCGGTAGCGTATAGATTGAAACTACCACAAGAACTTAGCGAGATTCACGATACTTTTCATGTTTCCAATTTGAAGAGGTGTTTATCAGATGAAAGTTTGGTGATTCCTTTAGATGAAGTGCAAGTAGATCCTAAGCTTAATTTCATTGAAGAACCTGCTGAGATTATGGATCGCGAGATTAAGCAACTAAAGCAAAGCAGAATTCCATTGGTTAAAGGTTAGATGGAATGCCCGAAGAGGACCGGAATTCACGTGGGAGCGTGAAGATCAGATGAGACTTAAGTATCCACAATTGTTTCCCGAGGAGACGACTACGGCGGATGACCACTAAAATTTCGGGACGAAATTTTTCATAACAGCTGGGTAATGTAACAACCCGAATTTTTCCGTTTACTATCGTTACTTGTCCGTTAAGTATTTAACGGTGATTATTTAAACTTTGTGAATTTAATTAAATTAAATACATACCTAATAGAAGAATGTTTGAATTAATATGTTATATTAATTTACGATTTATTTCGGTTAGCGAAAGAATTAGAAAACGTTACGATAAGGTTAATCGCCTAGAAGACTTTTCAGTTTACGGAACTCAGGAAAACGACACAATAATTATTTTCGATAATTATTGACTTTAAGGAAATTATTATTTTTAATTTATTATTAGTTTAATGAATTAAACTCGGTGATTGCGTTTCAACGACTAGTTAACGTTCCGGAGACCCGGTACGGTTAACGGCACTCGAAACGAACCACGCGTGTATCAAGAGTTAACGAAAACCGAGCCCGAGACCCCATGAGAAGGCCATTCGGCCGACCCCCCTAGTGGACCCCTTTTGGACTCTTAATTTCTTATTTGGGCTATGTGATTAGTGGTGGATTAGATTAAGGCCCTAAACTAGAAGTATAAAAGGAAAAGGAAACTTGTAAACCCTCCCCATTTGTTTTCTTGGCCGAGATTTTGCTCCCCTCTCCTCCTTGTTGGCCGTCGACATCACCCCCACCATCATCACTCAAAATTAGGACAAGTTTTGAAGATCAAAGTTGCTCGTTACATCGTTCTACATCTAGTATTGTTGATTGATTGTGTTAGAAAGGTATAATTGTAAACCCTAATCTCTATAAATCAGTTTTTTGATCAATTACATAGTGTATTAGAGTCTAGTGCTCAATTAATGGTGTCTAGTGTTGTTAATTGTTGATTGATTGCGTAATTAACGTTGTTTGATTGAAAAACGAATTTATTTATTGATGATCTGATTAAGTTGACATGAAATCTGACTTTGTAATATGTTTAATTAGAAAGATATCGAAAATTTATTAATTTTAGACTCCGATTTTGCGTGATTTCGTTATCGTATGATCAAGATGTGCTTAATCAAAGTTTTCGATTAGGTTTTGCATGAAATCCGAATTTTCTGAGTTGCTTGCTTTGTGTTTTAGCTTATGAAAGTTATGCTACTGTATTCCTTGTAAAAATTTATGCAATTTAGACTAAATATTTGCGTTAAAAGGTTATATGAAGCTTCCGATATGATCAAACGAAGTTTTGGTTCGTAAATAATGCTGAATCTGTTTTTAAGTTTACATAAAAATTTCTAGAATGAACTAGGTATTGATTTAGAATTTGAACTTCTGGAATATGTTATTTTATATGTTAATTGACATGTTTCATTTGTATGAGAACTTGCGAGAACGTGATTTTCCATGAGATATATGTTCGTCTAAATGATATGTCCGATTGAAGTTCAGAAACTGATGAGTCTGTAATATTTTGCAAATCTGTATGAATTGGCTAAAGTAATGTTTCTGGTTATTTTATCACTTAAATTTTGAGATGTCTTGAGAGGACAACAATTGGCCGTTCATCAATATCTATTTGCTATATTTTATGAAAAATGTTTTAAAACTGACGCGCGAGCAGAATTTTCTGTAATGAACCTGAACTTGAGCCTTTCTGATATTGGACTTTTAATTATCGTATGAGGCTTTTTACGAACTTTTTGGAATCAATTTTAAGTCTAGCTATGATCTGGAGTTGATCATAATTTTATGAATTATGTGTTATGTGCTATGAGTGTATCTCTTTACGACGTATGATTTTCGAAGGTTTACTTTAAGATGCGGGAAATGCGATTTACTAAATTACGAGCGATAACATGTTATATGACTTAAGTATGATTCGTTGACTATGTTTTCATGACTTACTGAGATGTTTGACTTTAGTTGACCTATTTGACCGAGTTGACTTTTGGTTTGACTTTGGTTGACTTTTGTTGGCTTGCTTGGATTCGTTGACTTTTACTTGGTTGTTGAGTCAGTCTGAGCACTAGAACTTTACGTACACTATGGGTTGACTAATTTTGACCTATTAGTGTATACTTAAGATGATTTACTTTACTAGGTTGCGTTATTCAGGTCGAAAGTTTCGACAACAGTACGATTTGCTAAGATCTTTACGAGTGATTTTGCTAAGGTGAGTCTACAGTCCCTACTACGTTTTTACAGGGATGAGATGCATGTTTTTTACAAATGTTTTACGTGTTTGGCACAAGTAACTTACTAAGAATATACATATGAGTTCAGATCAAAAATCCCTTAGCTTGATTATATTAATTACTTTGTAAGCTCGACTTATAGGGACGGTACCGTTAGGTTTGACAAACCTCACCGCAACGTTAAACAGGTGCTTATGTAGTTGTAACACGTACACTTGATTGGTGTATCGCCAGTATAGGGTAAACTAAAGATGTGTGCTCGGCTCACGCAAAGGTTAAAACTTTATAATCAAGTGCTCATGATAATGTATACTTTTCCAGTGATGTTTTCTAAGAAAATCTTGTGGCCTTACTTATGAAATGATTTACTAAACCTGTAGTTTCACTCAACGTTTTCGTTGACGTTTTGCATGTTTCATCTCAGGTACATAGAGCTAGTGCTTCAACTTTATTTGAAGTTATGTGCTGTTTGCTGCTAGAACTGGACGGCGTCCAGCATGATTTCTATTTTTATTTCAAGAACAAATATTCGCATTTAAACAGTTTTCTCTGATGTTTTGGGTTCATATACTATGGTCATTGATGTCAAATGTTTCCAGTTACATTTTCTTTAATAAATGACTTTGTTTTCATGGTTAATGCGAATACATTTAGGAAACGTCTCATATAGAGGGCGTGACCGCTAAACTGTGGGACCAGGAGTTAATATTCCGTTAATGGATTCTGACGGGGTATTACACAAACCCGCGAACATCAGCATTATTAAATGTAGTTTTCTCGCCTCCTGAGAATTTTGTATCATCTTGAAAATTGCAGCCGTGATATACGTTAATTGAAACGTACTTCGGATCCATGTTTGACATGTGTTTATATAACAGTCAACATGCACTTTTATAACCATAACATAAACCGGCCTTATAAATGGCAGTTTAAGCTTTTACTATTTGTTAGCTTACCATTTACTATTTGTTAGCTTACCATTTATTGTTTATCAGCTTTTACTATTTGTTGACAGCTTTTACTGTAACCGGCTATTAGAATGCCGGTTAATGAAACCATAATGTTTGACAGCTTTTACTGAAACCGGCTATCAGAATTCCGGTTTCAATCTTGTCAGCTTTTACTGAAACCGGCTATCATAATGTTGGTTAATCAAACCATACAAGTCTATATAAACACATGTCTATTTGTTATTTTGATTATATCATTCTTTTACTCCACACATATCACTCTTTAACTCCACACCCATGGATCCATGGATTGATGTTTACTACAAGGGTCAGTATTTGGCCGATATGAAGCGGTACACACTCGGGGCGAAAAAACTATTCCCATGGGTTGATGTTAATAGTATTAGTATTTCGAAGTTGTTTGAGTTTATAAAAAAAGTACCCACAGAACACTCAGGAGTGATGTATTTTCACATTACCAAAGAAAAATGTGTGTTTCTAAACGACGAAGAGGAATGGGATGAAATAAGTGTAACGACCTAACCTGTTAAACAACGCAAAACTTTTTTTTTTACATAAAATTGGACAGGCCGGCTTAACCCGCGGTGCGGGTAAACTAGTCGCGGCGCGACTTAACAAAGGCTCAGATGGTCTTGAACCATCAAGACCCTCGACCTCCTGTTTCCCCTTTAGCACGCGGCTCGCCCTTCAGGGTCGCGGCACGGCTCCACCCTGGGACTGATTCTGACTTTAACAAAAATGCACAAGTCCTCAATTTTTGCGATTTCGACAACCATCATTACAAAAGGCTTCCCGCCACATACTTAAATAAGGTTTACATGTTTTAAGGACTCCAATACAAGTATTTGACCACCGAGCTTCATTCGCCCATTTACAATCCCAAAATATAAGTTTCGACCGACAGGTTTAAATACCAAACAAAACACGAGCAAGGTGTTTGGGGTTAAACTACCCAAACCTAGGTCGAACTTCAAAAGTAATTCACTAGCATAATCATATAGGGTGCCCGCTAGTCCAAACGAATACCCTTGCCTTTATCCACGCCAGAGCCTAAAAAGGTAAACAACGAGAGGGTAAGCATAACGCTTAGTGAATGCAATAATTATACACATACATATATAATATACCTACTTGCAAACACCTACACACATACCGCATACTTTCTAGCAATGAAAATTAGCATACTAACTCCAAGTATAAAGCTAATACCTCAAATACCGCAACTAGCATAATCAATAGCATATGTAGGAAACAATATAATATGCTACACTACAACACGTACACAACCATATGGTTAACCATACACGCACTATGGTGCCACCGGCTCCGTGGTTCGCACCATACACAATAGTCATGATGCTTCTGGCTCTATGGTTCGCATCACAACTTGAGTCATACTCACGCTAAGGCTTTACCGGCTCCGTGGTTCATACCTTAACAACTCCTTGTGTAGTGCCACCGTCTCCGTGGCTCGCACTACAATACTCCTACCATGATGCTTCCGACTCTGTGGTTCGCATCATAGCACTCCCGCACGTACTATGGCACTATCGGCTCCGTGGATCATGCCATAACACATAAATAAATACACTATATACATACATGTATAATTATTCCACTCACCTTGTATCCAAAACAAAGGTAAGACAACAAGCTCTGCAACCGTCAATGAAATCACCAATTACATTAACATAAAATCAACACTTATCTAAATAGAGCTTTCGACCCGCCCAAATAGACACCTAGTGTAAATGTTCACCACTTGCACTCACGACGCCAATCGTAGGCCTAAATCACCAATAATCACTAAAGCTAGTGACCATGATATTAAATTTGTGCTAGTGCACTTTTTGACCCAAAAACCCATTTTGACCTAATAATGGGTCAAACCCTAAACTTGTAAGTCTCATTCTCCAACTCACTAGTAAATCAAGTTCATTAGTGAACCTTAACCAAGATTTACTCATATAAGTATTAATTTCCTCAACTAACTTAAAATCTCCAAATTTTAGGTTACTTACACTTTTACCCAAACCATAAACCCCCAATTTCACAACCATGTAGGGTTTGGTTACTAGCAAGAACCAAATATGAACACTAACACAATTAACTTACAAAATTCGGTTTAGAGACTTACCACAACACTCAATAAGATGCTAGGAGGTAGGAATATGAAGAATTTGACCCGATCTAGCAAAAACCCGCTTTAAAGCTTCACAAACCCACTTTCTCTCACTACTCTCTCTACTTTAATGAGGAAGATGATAAGGTTGGTGAATGAGGTTAATGAGCCTCAACCACCCTTTTGATAGTCCCAAAACCGGCCTCAACTGAAAAGACCAAACTACCCCACCTTTAATTTAAATAAAACAAGGGAATTTTCACCAGATACTAGCCGCGCCGCTGGCCATTTTGCCGTGCCACAGCCCAACACTGAAACAGGATCCCGCCAGCAATATATATATATATATATATATATATATATATATATATATATATATATATATATATATATATATATATATATATATATATATATATATATAATTATGTACTTTTCGAACTTGGGTCTTACAACTCTCTCCCACTTGGATCGGATTGCGTCCTCGCAATCCAAGCCGCATGACAAGCAGGAAGATACACCAAAAAAACTCTTCGGATTCCAATGTGAACTCGGAACCCTTTCGATGACGCCATTGGACTTTAAAAGTCCTCACCTATTTATTACGCAACATTTTAACCTTTTCATCAAGAATGGCAATCGGTGCCTCGACATATTCTAACTTTTTGTTCAAGGAAATCTCATCCAACAATACCCACGTTGAGTCATCCGCAAGACACTTACGGAGATGGGAAACATGGAATTTGTTATGAATTCCCGCAAGCTCTTCGGGTAACTCTAGTCTATAAGCAACTTCACCGACATGATCCAAGATTTTAAAAGGACCAATAAATCGAGGAGCTAACTTTCCCCACTTTTGAAACCGTATAATACCCTTCCATGGCGAAACCTTAGGCCTCACCATGCCACCTTCCTGGAACTCAATAGGTCGCCTCCACTTATCGACATAAGATTTTTGTCTATCTTGCTTCGCCTTTAATTGAGCCCGAACCATCTCAATCTTACTATTTGTCTCCAACACCAAATCGGTACTCCCGATTTCTTATTGTCCCACTTCACCCCAACAAACCGGAGTTCGACACCTTCACCCATAAAGCATTTCATAAGGTGGCATTCCAATACTAGTATGGTAACTATTGTTGTACGAGAATTCCACCAAGGGAAAGTGCTCATCCCAACTACCACCAAAATCAATAACACACGCCCGTAACATATCCTCCAACGTTTGATTTATACGTTCGGTTTGACCGTCCGTCTGAGGATGATACGCCGTGCTCATCTTTAATTGTGTACCCATATCTTCATGAAACTTATTCTAAAATCGAGATGTGAAACGAGTATCCCGATCTGAAACAATAGATATAAGAACCCCATGTCTCGATATCACCTCCTTGATAAACAACCTTGATAAAGTCTCCGACGAAATCGTTTCTCGAATGGGAAGAAACAATGCAATTTTCGTCAATCGATCAACTATCACCTAAATTGTATCAAATTGAGTTCTCGTAGTCTTTGGTAACTTTGAGTTCTCGAAGAAACAATGCTCCCATTTCCATTTCGGGATTTCTAACGGTTACAACATACCATACGGCTTTTGGTGTTCGGCCTTAACCTGCAAACACGTAACGCATTGTTCAACATACTTAACCACATCACGTTTTATGACAACCCAGAAATTTCTGAATAAAATTTAAACCTAACTTTTATATGATTCTAACGATTCACGAACAATTTTATGTATATATATATATATTAAAAATGTTACGTGTTATAATAATTTCTATTATTTAAACGATTTTAAAATAAACTTTAAAATATAATTGATTTTGAAAAACTAAATATTAAATAAATATTTCAAATATATATTTCGAAATGAATATATATATATATATATATATATATATATATATATATATATATATTTCAATGTAATGAATTAGTAAAAAGAACATAATATTTATCATGTAGTAAATGTAATAATAATAATAATAATAATAATAATAATAATAATAATAATAATAATAATAATAATAATAATAATAATAATAATAATAATAATAATAATAATAATAATAATAATAATAATAATAATAATAATAATAATAATAATAATAATAATGAGACTAAAAATAATCCTAAACAAATACATCCTTATGTTGACTAAAAATAAATAAAAATTAAAAAAAAAAGGAAAGTATAAACTAGTACATCCTTATGTTGACTAAAAATAAAATTATAAACTAGTATACATATAGTCAATTTTGGTACATAAAGTATGTATTTTTATATTGAAATTTTAGGCTATAAATACTCATGAATGCAAGCATTAAACTTGCACCATTTCTCACATTTACAAAGTGTTTCTTTCTTTCTCTCCATTATCATCTTTGTTCTTACACTTCATTATTAGTATTCTTAATCAAGAATCAAACCATTAAAGGTAGTTATAAGCCTACTGGATTATAACATATTATTATTTATACATAAAATACTACGACGAAGTCATGAGCGGGTCATTTCAAAACAGGTTTATGAGCGGGATAGAGCTAAGGAAAGTATGGGTTATAGCTATGGAGGTTATGGGTATTGTTGTGAGGTCAACATAGTATTTGCAATGTCCGTTACATCTGCGTACTTTTTCTTGCAATATTGAGTCACAATATTGATACGTGAGTGATGTTTCCATTTTCAATTATTATTATTATTACTATCGTTATTATCACCAAGGTTATAATCAAAATAACGTGCACTATATATGAACCTCAATGCTACTTAACGCCTAGGGTGATCCTTGGTACCATTATGGGACACTTGTGGATCTCGAATGCCAAACATAGATTTTGGTCAAGAGATCCTGGGCCAACCGGTAACAACTGATCATTCAAGTGACTTGTATGATAGCAACGAGATTTGAGATTGGCGTACAATGTCTTGTTAAAGATTATAACCCGAACTTTCTATAATTGGAAAGTTACTAAAAGTGGAAAATTTCCATAGATAGTAACCTTTCCGGAAATGGAATTTCTTTTAGAAAACCATTATCATTGGTATAGTTACCATACTTATGTCTGTTAGACAACATCTGATCGTACATTCTATCTCTGGGTTGAGATCCCGGTCACTTATTTCCATTCATTTCATTCCTTTCAAGGAATACTTCAACTGCTATTTAAGGTGAGTTTTTTCATAGTTCCCTTTTTATCTATATTTTTGGACTGAGAATACATGCGCTACTTTTATAACTGTTTTTATGAAATGAATACAAATACTAAAACTGATTTTTCGTGAGTTTTCATATGCTCCCTTTTACTCTTTACATTTTTGGGCTGAGAATACATGCACAACTTTTATAACTGTTTTACACGCTAGACACAAGTACCAACTTTAAACTATGCTATACCCGGCTATGTCCGACTAAGTCCCTAACCGACAAGTATAAACACAACTTGTCTTTGGGGCAAACTTTGAACAACTTTTGGATCTGCGTGATCTTGTAATTGGTCCCTGCGAGACCAAGCTTATGAACAACTTTTGGATCTACGTGATCTACTAATTGGTCCCTGCGAGACCAAGCTTATGAACAACTTTTGGATCTACGTGATCTACTAATTGGTCCCTGCGAGACTAAGCTTATGACAAAACGTGATCTACTAATTGGTCCATGTGAGACCAAGCTTATGAATAACTTTTGGATCCGCGTGATCTACTTTTTGGTCCCTGCGAGACCAACTTTATGAACAACTTTTGGATCTGCGAGATCTACTAATTGGTCCCTGCGAGACCAAGCTTATGAACAAAAAATCTTGTGGTCTAACACTATTACTGAAATCATTATTATGAAAAACCTATGAACTCACTCAACCTAGTGTTGACTTTTTTAGCATGTTTATTCTCAGGTACTTAAATATTGCTTCCGCTGTATATCTGCTGTTTTGATGATGATTGCTTGCCATGCTTGGAGTCTTCATTACATATCATACCAATTAAAGACATTTAATGCATTGCTCATTAAATACAATGTAATCTATTTATCTTCCGCTGCAAAACTCAATAAAACATCTCATATAAAGTCGTTCTCGTTTATACAACTGTGATTTGATATATTTAGTGATGTTATTCTTCCAGGCCCTATCTGGAGGACGTCACAGTTTGGTATCAGAGCAGTTTGTTGTAGAGAACCAGGATTGCATTTTATGTGTGCCTTATATAATTAGGTACCTTAGCAATGTATGACTACAACTTTCCTTGACCATAGTGCCTTTACTTGTTGCCTTTAACTGTTAAATGCTACACTATACTTTAGAAACTTTACTTATCTTAAAATGCCAAGCCAATCTAAGAACTCTGCTCACTGTCCTAAGTACTATCCAATTCCGCCACCACATTTAAATGCAACACCATGATTTTAGAAATTCTTGACATTCCTATGTCATTTATCATG
The DNA here is from genome assembly GCF_046630445.1 of Rutidosis leptorrhynchoides. Classification (NCBI taxonomy): domain Eukaryota; kingdom Viridiplantae; phylum Streptophyta; class Magnoliopsida; order Asterales; family Asteraceae; genus Rutidosis; species Rutidosis leptorrhynchoides. The sequence continues at coordinate 220,804,457 of NC_092336.1, forward strand.
ATTTTGTGTATTACATATGTATTACATGAAACATTATCCATGATTTTTAAAACTCCTATAATTGTTACTATTCATACTCAAATGTATATAACTCCCTGTTATATATCACGTACCTATATGCCTAATGCCTTTATGCATCGGTTTGCGAACCGGAAAATATCATTGGGTTATCACAGTATACGAATTGAAAGTCTTTAATCGAAAGATTATCAGATTACATACTTATCATTTTATGATCTCGACACGTCATACTGCCATTCTTGGAGTATAGACACATCATATCTTATTATATCTTATCATATCTGTCTCAATAGACTTTGTCTAACACTTTTTCTAAATTTCCTCCGTAAATTACGGAAATCTTTTTGATATATATACTATTCGAGGAGACGAAGATATCATTTAATATTCAACACACATTTCATATCAAACCCTATTCAAAACACATAATATGGATTCCTCGAACTTCTCAAGCTCCAATAGCAGTGTAACCGGAATGAACCAACCAATTAGCCATCATCTATTTTGGATGAATTGGGGGTGAGTTCATAGCCGACTCAATCAATAGAGGTAAGAAGAAGGTGATCCCTTCCACCAACCGAATTCACCACTTGGCGAAGAACCAGAAGCACTTACCGGCGAACCAGTCCGAAACACCATTTTCACCCTCATTTCCAAAACAGCTCGCCACGATTATATAATATCTAGAATTATAGATCTTATTCGTCCCCTTGTCCGAACCGCCAATCATCCCGGTATAATAGAAGAAATCAATGAACTTCGCGCTCGAATAGTGGCTCTAGAGAATATGGTGCAAAATCTGAGAGCATCAGCAGCACTAGCAGTATAACCAGCACCACCAGTACCATCAGCATCACCACCAATAGCATTAGCTTCACCAACAACAACATCTGCATCCCACGCCTCAACATTACACTCGGTACCTCGGATATCAACATCATACGCCCATAGATACCAAGGAATATTATTAATAACGAGTTAAGATGTATTGACTCATTCTTCCTGAAGAATTATATATGCATACTTTATATATATATATATATATATATATATTTTGGAACAATAATAAATCTTTTCGTACTAAACTATTACGTGTGAATCTTAACTAGTATGTACTACTTGGTTAATTCATATCACTAATATGCTATAATGTACATCCTTCATTAATGACTTAACAATCGTTAATCACTGTTTCAGCACAATAAACTCCATTTCATAATAAACCAAGTGTATTACTCAAATACATGATTGATTGTATACTTTCATTTTCGATGTACTCGAAACTTTCTAGAAAACATCATTCATGCCTTGTGAATTTCACAAGAATTTCACGAGCATCAACATCATATACCGAGGTATATCAATAAAAATGAGCGATGAAGTATTGATTCATAACTTCATTCAAGAAATATTCCGCGACAATTATGTACTCTCAAGTTTTGGAGATTATTTATTCTCGTTCCAACCGCAAATCAAATGAGTTTAATATTATATTAACTCATTAAAACCATGATTACATCTGAAGAATATATATATGAACGTATATCTTCATAAAGATGGTAATTAAAAATCCTTTTGTACAAACTGTTAATTGTGAAAATATTTTAACAGGTAGGTAAAACCCGAGAAATATTTATATCTCACATTAATATGTTACATTGTACATTCTCCAATTCTGATTCAGTAATCAGTAACTATACGACTTACATCCACATATGTATCCGTTCACTAAAGAACAACCATTCTCATACAAATCCAATTACATATTCTGATTTTGACATATCAGAATTCAAGAAAAGCTTTAGCAGGTGTTATCTTCCTAAAGATCACTACATTCATGAATTATATTCATTCCTATTCTATGATGAATTATCACATCAAACCACCGAAATTATCATTCATTACTTTTGAAATCAACAACGCCTATTCGTCAACCATTAGATCCGTTGACGATTACAATCAGCGTTTAATCATCTAAAAATAAAATTTCTTGAAACATCTCGGATTGATAATCAATGATTCAGATTCATTAACCTTGAGAATGCTGAAAAAGCAGCTAAACCTATAGATGGTCTTAATGGCCAAAAGTTTGATGATAAAGAATGACGTATTGAAAAAGCTCAGATTTGGAACTGAAAAATGGATTGAGCTAACCATGGAGGAGACCAAAGACAAATACAAGGACCAAACCCTATATTTAAAGAATCCAGGTAATTCTGGATCCGATAAAATCTTTAGAGAATATCTTGCTCCGAAATCATGTTAAAAGCTTGAGGAAAACTTTTCTTCATCAACTTTCGAACTTAGAAATTCCAAAATATCATCATAAATATCTTCGATATTTCTGAAGATATTTTCATAAATATTGTGACAACCCGGAAATGTCCGACTAAATTTAAACTTTATCTTTATATTATTCTGACATGATAAGACATGTTTGTTAAGTTAAATCTCAAGGATTTTAAATATGTTTATACATTCATTTAAACCTCGACCAAATTCCAATGATTCACGAACCATTAAATGAACATATATGAATATGTATGTATATGTGTATATGTTATAAATTGAAAATGTCAACAAAGTATTTAAACGTATAATGCTTTATATGAACGTATTTGTTTCAATATGATTATCGATGAAATTAAAAAAAATATATTAAATGATTGAATTATCAGAAACATTGAATTATGATTACAAGTCTCTATTGAGAGGTCCACTATGATTTGAGAAAATCTATTCCTCTTAACGATATTCGGAATAATTTGTAAAGCTATTTATAAATAAAAATAAAAAGTGTCATTTACGAAAGTTAGACAAAAGCTAGTGGAGAACTGGTTTCCATAATATATTATTAATCTATTTTCAAACGTACAAAAATGTTTTCAGTTTAAAGAGAACTTTATTATTAAAACGTATATAACTTTTATAAATATCTAGAATAACTTTTGACAACTCATTACTTAACCAGTATAATAAATATAACGATATTTATATTTTATTTTATTAAATATATATAACGATTTAAATTAATATTATATATATTTATACGCGTATTATACATACATAATTTTTATACTTTTACTATATTTTAACTTTACATTTACTTTACTTTAACTTTACTTTAACTTTAATAATTCACTTTAATAATTCATACTTTAATAATTCACTTTAATAATTCATACTTTAATAATTCACTTTAATAATTCATACTTTAATAATTCACTTTAATAATTCATACTTTAATAATTCACTTTAATAATTCATACTTTAATAATTCACTTTAATAATTCAAAAATCTATTATAAATAGAATTCAATAGGTTTTATTATTTCATAGAAACTTGAAAATATATTTCTCTAAACTCTCTCAATCGATTTACATATATATATATATATATATATATATATATATATATATATATATATATATATATATTTGCTCTATATTATTTCAAGATATTATTAGTATACATAAATATTACGACGGAGTGATGTCCGAGTGATTTCAAAATAGTTTTTTGAATGAGTCGAAGCTAAGGAAATTATGGGTTATAGCTATGGAGGTGATGGGTATGGTTCATGGGTATGCTCGTGAGGTCAATCCAGTGTTTATCATCTCCGTTGTGTCTACGTACTTTTCTGCAATATTGAATCTCAATATTGATATGTTCGTGAATCCGAGGCCAACCTTGCACTTGTTAAATGACGTTATATGTATTTTTACTACGAAATACAGTATGGTGAGTTTCATTACTCCCTTTTAATATATATTTTTGGGCTGAGAATACATGCGCTGTTTTATAAATGTTTTACGAAATAGGCACAAGTACTAAAACTAATTCTATGTGGGTTTAAACCAGAAATATACCCTTAGCTTGGTAACATTAAACTACTTGTCTATGTACGGTAGGCGCGAATCCTAAAGATAGATCAAATGGGCCTGACAAACCCCATCCTGACTATGGGATGCTTTAGTACTTCGAGGTTATTTTAAACACACCTGATCTGGTGTACTTCAGAGGGTAAAACATGAACGTTAAGGCTTGTTACCGGGTGCCTACAACTTATAGAATACTTTTATACACTTGCGAGTGTACATATATTTATAAACGTAAATCTTGTGGTCTATTAATATATTGAAATGATTGTTATGATAAACCTATGAACTCACCAACCTTTTGGTTGACACTTTAAAGCATGTTTATTCTCAGGTATTAAAGAAATCTTCCGCTGTGCATTAGCTCATTTTAAGGATATTACTTGGAGTCATTCATGGCATATTTTGAAAGACGTTGCACTCGAGTCATTGAGTTCATCAAGATTATTATTATGTCAATTATAGTTGGATGTATTATGAAATGGTGTACATGCCGTCAAATTTCGTTGTAAAGAAAGTTTGTCTTTTAAAAACGAATGCAATGTTTGTAAAATGTATCATATAGAGGTCAAATACCTCGCGATGTAATCAACTATTGTGAATCGTTTATAATGTATATGAACGGGTCCTTTCAGTTAGTATCAGAGCGGTGGTCTTAGCGAACCAAGTCTGCATTAGTGTGTCTAAGTGATAGTAGTTAGGATGCATTAGTGAGCCTGAACTTCGACCGTGTCTGCATGTCAAAAGTTTTGCTTATCATTTTTGTCGGAAATTGCCTGCTTATCATTCTTAGTCTAGACATGTCTTACTGCATTGATTGCATGAATAGTGTATATACAAAATTCATATCTTAGCGTATATGCTAATCCATATCTTAGCGTATCTGTTACTGTAAACTTTGCCTGACATATCCCATAAATTCCTCCGTAATCTACGAAATCTTTTGCGCTATATATATAGATATTCTATGTAATTAGAATACCACCCGATAGCCAAAAAATCATTTCATATCGAAAAATCCTTTATTCAATCGAACGAAATGGAATTCGTCATTAGTTCAAGTCCCTCGAATTCCGATATGGAATCCCACAAGCTCCGAAAGCAGTGTGACCGGAATGAATCAACCAATTAGCCATCATCTATTCTGGATGAATTGGAGATAGGTTCGTAGCCTCCTCAATAATTGGAGACAAGAAGAAGGTGATCCCTTCCATCCACCACATTGCCCTCTTGGCGATGAACCTGAAGCACTTACAGGCGAACCGGTCCGAAACACCATTTTTTCTCTCATTTCCAGAGTATCTCGTCACGATTATATACTACATCAAATTCTAGATTTTATTTATCCACTCGTCCGAACCGACAATCACCCCGGTGTAATAGAAGAAGTCAACGAGCTTCACGCTCGAGTAGTGGCTTTAGAGAATATGGTGCAAGGGTTACAAACACCAACAGCAGCACCAGCTGCATAACCAGTACCACCATCAGCAACACCAACAGTACCATCACCACCACCAACAGTAACATCCGCATCCCACACTTCAACATCACAACCTATATCCCACGAGTACCAATGACATACACTCTATAGATACCAAGGAATACCAACAACAACAAACGATGAAGTATTGATTCATAACTTCATTGGAGAAACATTTTGCGACGATTATGTAGTCTCTAAAGTCTTAGAGATTATCTATTCTAGCCCTAACCATAAATTAGATGAGTGAACCCAAATGATAGAAGGAAGAGTATAAACCCTGACAAGAATGATGTGTGATTTACAAGCTAGACTTGATTTACCAACAGCATCAACAGTACCATGAACATCACCAGTACAGTCAGTGCCATCAGCGTTGTCAGAATCAGCAGCACCTATAACATCACAAACTCCGTCAGTTCAAGAATCACCATGGACATCATTATAAATCAACAACAAGTATGTCATATCAATGAGTTATGAAGTATTAACTCATTTCCACTGAAGGATTTATATGTATATCTTATATATATATAAATTTTTAGACCATAATAAATATTTCCGTACTAAGCTATTATGTGTGAATCTTAACTACTCGGTTAATTCATGTTACTAATATGCAATAATGTACGTCCTTCGTCCACAACTTAACCATCATTAACTACAATCTCTGCCTCAATTCAATAAATCCCAATTCATAATAAATCAAATGAATTATTCAAATATAAGTTTGATTTTTCACTTTCATCGTCGATGTACTCGAAACTTTTCAAATAACATTATTCGTACCTCAAGAAATTCACAAGAATTCCACAAACACCAACAAATAACGAAGTATTAATTCATAATTTCAATTTTATTGAATAAATACTCCGTAAAAGTTATGTAATTTCTAAAGTCTTTAGGGATTATTCAGTTCTAGTTTCAACCGTAAATCAAATGAGTTTAATTTAATATTAACTCATTAAATCTATGTTACATCTGAAGAAAATATGCACATATATATTTTCATAAAGACTGTAATAAAATTCTGTTGTACAAAATATTAATTGTGAAAAAAAAAAAATTAACAGGTAGGTAATACCCGAGAGATATATAAATTCACAATTAATATGTTACATTTTTCGAATCTGATTAAGCAAATCATCAACTATACTCCCAAAATCTCACAACAATATACATTCTTGTATAGAAATCAAAACAACCATTCTCACCCAAATTTGATTACGCATTCTGATTTTGACAAATCAAAATCCAAGTCATGATTTAACAGAAGACATCACTCTTAGATTTCTACATCTTTCAAAGCTATACTTTGACTTCAAAACTGTGTTAGAACATCATATGTATATTAACGATTACAAACTGTGTTCAAACTCTCCGAAGTTTTCGAAGACACTTCAAACAATGAACAATCGAGATGATGATCCAACCACATATTACCCACATTTATGTACCTAAAAAGCTCTCGAAGCCAAAGTCATAGTTCGACGCGTATCCGTGTCAGACCCTTTGGCATTTATTAGCTAAAATGACTTTTCAATTCCTTTTCAAAGTAGACAGTTTTGACTTTTCAGTCGGACTAGTCTTATTATAACCTCAATAGATACGTTGCCCTTTCGTCATCGTTACTGGGGACCTTTCATATCTCGCCACCTTAGCAATAAACTTACCAACAACTTCAATTATCTTTGACTTTTCGAAAAATCATTATATTTATTGAAATCACATCATTTACTCATTCGCATCTTGTAACGAGAATTGTCATACGAATCATTGGAAAACAGTAACCAGTATTTTGAAATCTCGCAGCATGTCTACGCCAACAGTTATATGTGTACGTAAAACGTCTATCTCCTGAACTTACATACTTTGAATGTGAAGTTCTGAAAAATATTTTGAACTGCAAACTAGTTCTTGAAATGCTGACGAAGCATCAAAAACTGTAAACGATCTTAACAGTAAAAAGTTTGATGACAGAGAATAGTAAGGTGGTAAAGCTGAGAAAAAGAGAAGGTTTAGAACTGGAAAACGGATTGAACAGACTATGAAGGAGGCTGTGGACAAATCACAAAGACTAAATCTGCCTTCAAAGAATCCAAATGATTCAGTGCCTGCTAAAGTCATTAACGAATACCTTACTCTTTATTCTAAACCTTTACAGACAAATCTTCATCATCATCCATCAATATTAGAAATTCTAAGATATTATCATATCTTTCATTATAAATATCCGCGATATTTCTGAAGATATTTTCACAACTAATCTTATCTGAAGTCATTTATCTCTTTGCGCTATCAGTGTTACATCATATGAGAAACTATTAGTTTCTATATTCTATAAACTTTCGAGTTTAAATTATGAATGTTTTGAAGTAGTGTTGGGAACTGAAGCATGAGTTAGTATAATATAATGACACTTGATCAACGTGATTATATTACAGTAAGTCATGCTGAGTTTCTAATGGGACATGACGATTCACAGACCATGCCGTCATCATGTTCCATGTTACACGACTCTTGTATTCTATTTAATCTCTAAAAATATCAAGAATATATTTTCTTGATGATTCGGTCTTTTCAGGGTATTCTGGTAAATTAACAAATCAAGATCGTGCCATTACCATTTCCTTCTTAGAACATTAACTATGTTCATTCTGAAATTCATATCTGCGAATACTGGACCATTACAAACGTTGCTTAATCGCAAGAAAAAGAAACGAAAGGACAAAACTCCAAAATAGAAATTGGAGTATAAATCGCAGCAAATAGAAGGGAGCATTAACTGTGGATGTCAATGATTATAGAAGACAAAAGCAGGGGCTTTGAAATATAAGGGATATATCCCAACAACCACCCAAAAATTATAAACCGTATATATCGATGCATATAGCAATATAAAGACACGGAAGAACTAAAAACACTATAAAACCGAGAGTATAGTAGAAGTAAATAGATTCTTCTGGAGGCAGATGAAAAAGAAGAACGACAGATATGAAAGTGAGGAGTATATCGAGAATCAGTACTGGATGAAGCATATTGACAAATACTTTAAAATATGAGTTGAGGGAGAAAGGATAGAAGGTGTGAGTTATAAGGAAACGAAGGAGGTGGATTTATAGTGAAATACCCGACAGAGAAATCAAGATGGATTATCGTATTAATTTGAAGAGAATCATAATCTCCTTAATCACCGAAGCATCAAATCCAACATAGATTACAAAGATTTTCTTTAAATTCGGAGATCAATTGTGATGACGTCAAAAGATATGACGAATTACTATAATCTTATTTCCGTCATTTACGATAACTTCCCTCATACGCTTCGAATAATCGAATTATTTTATCCATACTTCTTAGACATGATAAAACTTCATAATCGTCATAATAACATTCTCATTGTTAGCCATAACGACCTCTATCAAATTTCGGGGACGAAATTTCTTTAACGGGTAGGTACTGTGACGACCCGTAAATTTCCGACTAAATTTAAACTTTATCTTTATATTATTCTGACACGATAAGCAATGTTTGTTAAGTTAAATCTCAAGGATTTTAAACTATGTTTATACATTCATTTAAACCTCGACCAAATTCCAATGATTCACGAACCATTAAATGAACATATATGAATATGTATGTATATGTGTATATGTTATAAATTGAAAATGTCAACAAAGTATTTGAACATATAATGCTTTATATGAACGTATTTATTTCAATATGATTATCGAGAAATTAAAAAATATATATTAAATGATTGAATTATCAGAAACATTGAATTATGATTACAAGTCTCTATTGAGAGGTCCACTATGATTTGAGAAAATCTATTCCTCTTAACGATATTCGGAATAATTTGTAAAGCTATTTATAAATAAAAATAAAAAGTGTCATTTACGAAAGTTAGACAAAAGCTAGTGGAGAACTGGTTTCCATAATATTCTATTAATCTATTTTTAAACGTACAAAAACGTTTTCAGTTTAAAAAGAACTTTATTATTAAAACGTATATAACTTTTATAAATATCTAGAATCACTTTTGACAACTCATTACTTAACCAGTATAATAAATATAACGATATTTATATTTTATTTCATTAAATATATATAACGATTTAAATTAATATTATATATATTTATACGCGTATTATACATACATAGTTTTTATACTTTTACTATACTTTAACTTTACCTTTACTTTACTTTAACTTTACTTTAACTTTAATAATTCACTTTAATAATTCATACTTTAATAATTCACTTTAATAATTCATACTTTAATAATTCACTTTAATAATTCATACTTTAATAATTCACTTTAATAATTCATACTTTAATAATTCACTTTAATAATTCATACTTTAATAATCACTTTAATAATTCACTTTAATAATTCAAAAATCTATTATAAATAGAATTCAATAGGTTTCATTATTTCATAGAAACTTGAAAATATATTTCTTTAAACTCTCTCAATCGATTTACATACATACATACATATATATATATATATATATATATATATATATATATATATATATATATATATATATATATATATATATATATATATATATATATATATATATATATATATATGTATATATATATATATTTGCTCTGTATTATTTCAAGATATTATTAGTATACATAAAATATTACGACGGAGTGATGTCCGAGTGATTTCAAAATAGTTTTTTGAATGAGTCGAAGCTAAGGAAATTATGGGTTATAGCTATGGAGGTGATGGGTATGGTTCATGGGTATGCTCGTGAGGTCAATCTAGTGTTTATCATCTCCGATGCGTCTACGTACTTTTCTGCAATATTGAATCTCAATATTGATACGTTCGTGAATCCGAGGCCAACCTTGCACTTGTTAAATGACATTATATGTATTTTTACTACGAAATACAGTATGGTGGGTTTCATTACTCCCTTTTTATATATATTTTTGGGCTGAGAATACATGCGCTGTTTTATAAATGTTTTACGAAATAGGCACAAGTACTAAAACTAATTCTATGTGGGTTTAATCCAGAAATATACCTTTAGCTTGGTAACATTAAACTACTTGTCTATGTACGGTAGGCGTGAATCCTAAAGATAGATCTATTGGGCCTGAAAAACCTCATCCTGACTATGGGATGCTTTAGTACTTCGAGGTTATTTTAAACACACCTGATTTGGTGTACTTCAGAGGGTAAAACATGAACGTTAAGGCTTGTTACTGGGTGCCTACAACTTATAGAATACTTTTATACACTTGCGAGTGTACATATATTTATAAACGGAAATCTTGTGGTATATTAATATATTGAAATGATTGTTATGATAAACCTATGAACTCACCAACCTTTTGGTTGACACTTTAAAGCATGTTTATTCTCAGGTATTAAAGAAATCTTTCGCTGTGCATTAGCTCATTTTAAGGATATTACTTGGAGTCATTCATGGCATATTTTGAAAGACGTTGCATTCGAGTCATTGAGTTCATCAAGATTATTATTATGTCAATTATAGTTGGATGTATTATGAAATGGTGTGCATGCCGTCAAATTTCGTTGTAAAGAAAGTTTGTCTTTTAAAAACGAATGCAATGTTTGTAAAATGTATCATATAGAGGTCAAATACCTCGCGATGTAATCAACTATTGTGAATCGTTTATAATGTATATGAATGGGTCCTTTCAAATATTCTCGTCTGAAATTATATATCTCTTCGTGCTATCTGTATTACATTATATTGGAAACTTCTGTAAAACCTAAGTATAAATTATGAATAATTTTTGAAGTAGTGTTGGGAATTGAAGCATGAGTTAGTATAATATAATGACGTCAGGCCAACGTGATTATATTATAGTAAGTCATGCTAAATTTTTAATGGAAGATGATGATTCATAGACTTTATAATCATCATTCGCCATGTTACACGACTCTTACATTCTATTTAACCTCTAAACTTATCAAGAAAATATTTTTCTTGATGATTCGGTCTATTTCGGATATTCTGGTAATTTGACAAATCAAATCGTGCTACTACAATTCCTTTCTATTTTGTATATTATGATAATTCGAAAACACCATACCTACGAATTCTGGACCATTACTCGCTTTACTTAGAGTCGAGAAGAGAATAAAAAGACAAAGAGCTCCGACATATAAGGGAAAATATAAAGCCCGATAACAACACCGAAATTACAAACCGTGTATATCAATGCGTATAGCAATATAAAGACACGGGAGAACTAAAAACACAATAAATCCTAGAGCATAATAGAAGTAAACAGACTCCTCTGGTGGGAGTTGGAAAAGATGGAAGATTGTGGCGATAACCAATATAAGGTCAAGAACAAGAACTGGATTGAGCATATTAACAAATCTTTTGGAAGTATGAATTGAGGAAAGAAAGTATAGAAGTGGTGAAGATAATGAAACGGAAGAAGCTAATTTATAGCGAAATTCCAAACACAGCAATCGAGGCAATTCACCGCATTTAATCAAAGAAATCCTAATTTCCTTAATTACCGGAGAATCAAATCTTATAGATTATGAAGATTCCTTTAATTCCTTGAATTCTGAAAATCAGTCGTGATTACGTCAAAAGTTAAAGCAAACATTTAATTTTCTAATTCAATCTTTTACGATAGCTTCGTTTATACTCTTCCTATAACCGAATCGTTTTATCCATATTATTCAGTAGTGATAAAACTTTATTTTTCAACTTATATTCATCATAAAAATATTCTTAAACAACGAAGATCTCTATCAAACTTCATGACTATGATTTTCATGAACTCCTCTCTGTTTTGTCTGCCCTAATATTGTGGCATAAACGCTCAAGTTTTTAAATAAGCTCAATACTATTCATAACACATTTCATGTGTTCAGTTTACTAAAATGCTTGTATAGCACCATCATCTCTTTTGAGGATAACCCAGTCAAATGACACTCTTGCTAATCCTTTAGATAACCTCCGCATTAATGATAAAATGCACTTCATAGAAGAACCTATAGAAATTATGGTTCGTATGATTTAAATGCTTGAAACAGAACAATGTTCTATCCGTTGGAATTCACGAAAGGCCTCGAGCAAACCTGGGAACGTGAAGACCAAATAAAACGGAAATATCCTCACCTATTTACAAACAACGCCGATTGATGGCAACAACTAAATTTCGGGACGAAATTTCTTTTAACGGGTAGGTACTATAACAACCCGGAAATTTCCGACTAAATTTAAACCTAACTTTTATATGATTCCGACGATTCACGAACAATTTTATGTATATATATATATATATATATATATATATATATATATATATATATATATATATATATATATATATATATATATATATATATATATATATATTTAAAAATGTTACGTGTTATAATAATTTCTATGATTTAAACGATTTTAAAATAAACTTTAAAATATAATTGATTTTGAAAAACTAAATATTAAATAAATATTTCAAATATATATTTCGAAATGAATATATATATATATATATATATATATATATATATATATATATATATATATATATATATATATATATATATTTCAATGTAATGAATTAGTAAAAAGAAAATAATATTTATCATGTAGTAAATGTAATAATAATAATAATAATAATAATAATAATAATAATAATAATAATAATAATAATAATAATAATAATAATAATAATAATAATAATAGTAATAATAATAATAATAATAATAATAATAATAATAATAATAATAATAATAATAATAATAATAATAATAATAATAATAATAATAATAATAATAATAATAATAATAAGACTAAAAAGAATCCTAAACAAATACATCCTTATGTTGACTAAAAATAAATAAAAATTTAAAAAAAAAAAGGAAAGTATAAACTAGTACATCCTTATGTTGACTAAAAATAAAATTATAAACTAGTATATATATAGTCAATTTTGGTACATAAAGTATGTATTTTTATATTTAAATTTTAGGCTATAAATACTCATGAATGCAAGCATTAAACTTGCACCATTTCTCACACTTACAAAGTGTTTCTTTCTTTCTCTCCATTATCATCTTTGTTCTTACACTTCATTATTAGTATTCTTAATCAAGAATCAAACCACTAAAGGTAGTTATAAGCCTACTGGATTATAACATATTATTATTTATACATAAAATACTACGACGAAGTCATGAGCGGGTCATTTCAAAACAGGTTTTATGAGCGGGATAGAGTTAAGGAAAGTATGGGTTATAGCTATGGAGGTTATGGGTATTGTTGTGAGGTCAACCTAGTATTTGCAATGTCCGTTACATCTGCGTACTTTTTCCTGCAATATTGAGTCACAATATTGATACTTGAGTGATGTTTCCATTTTCAATTGTTATTATTATTACTATTGTTATTATCACCAAGGTTATAATCAAGATAACGTGCACTATATATGAACCTCAACGCTACTTAAGGCCTAGGGTGATCATTGGTACCATTATGGGACGCTTGTGGATCTCGAATGCCAAACATAGATTTTGGTCAAGAGATCCTGGGCTAACCGGTAACAACTGATCATTCAAGTGACTTGTATGATAGCAACGAGATTTGAGATTGTCGTACAACGTCTTGTTAAAGATTATAACCCAAACTTTCTATAATTGGAAAGTTACAAAAAGTGGAAAATTTCCATAGATAGTAACCTTTCCGAAAATGGAATTTCTTTCAGAAAACCATTATCATTGGTATAGTTACCATACTTATGTCTATTAGACAACATCTGATCGTACATTCTATCTCTAGGTTGAGATCCCGGTCACTTATTTCCATTCATTTCATTCCTTTCAAGGAATACTTCAACTGCTATTTAAGGTGAGTTTTTTCATAGTTCCCTTTTTATCTATATTTTTGGGCTGAGAATACATGCGCTACTTTTATAACTGTTTTTATGAAATGAATACAAATACAAAAACTGTTTTTTTGTAAGTTTTCATATGCTCCCTTTTACTCTTTACATTTTTGGGCTGAGAATACATGCACAACTTTTATAACTGTTTTACACGCTAGACACAAGTACCAACTTTAAACTATGCTATACCCGACTATGTCCGACTAAGTCCCTAACCGACAAGTATAAACACAACTTGTCTTTGGGGCAAACTTTGAACAACTTTTGGATCTGCGTGATCTAGTAATTGGTCCCTGCGAGACCAAGCTTATGAACAACTTTTGGATCTACGTGATCTACTAATTGGTCCCTGCGAGACCAAGCTTATGAACAACTTTTGGATCTACGTGATCTACTAATTGGTCCCTACGAGACCAAGCTTATGAACAACTTTTGGATCTACGTGATCTACTAATTGGTCCCTGCGAGACCAAGCTTATGAACAACTTTTGGATCTACGTGATCTACTAATTGGTCCCTGCGAGACCAAGCTTATGAAAAACTTTTGAATCTACGTGATCTACTAATTGGTCCCTGCGAAACCAAGCTTATGAACAACTTTTGGATCTACGTGATCTACTAATTGGTCCATTTGAGACCAAGCTTATGAATAACTTTTGGATCCGCTGATCTATGGTTTGGTCCCTGCGAGACCAAGTTTATGAACAACTTTTGGATCTGCGAGATCTACTAATTGGTCCCTGCGAGACCAAGCTTATGAACAAAAAATCTTGTGGTCTAACACTATTACTGAAATCATAATTATGACAAACCTATGAACTCACTCAACCTAGTGTTGACTTTTTTAGCATGTTTATTCTCAGGTACTTAAATATTACTTCCGCTGTATATCTGCTGTTTTGATGATGATTGCTTGCCATGCTTGGAGTCTTCATTACATATCATACCAATTAAAGACATTTAATGCATTGTTCATTAAATACAATGTATTCTATTTATCTTCCGTTGCAAAACTCAATAAAACGTCTCATATAGAGTCGTTCTCATTTATACAACTGTGATTTGATATATTTAGTGACGTTATTCTTCCAGGCCCTATCTGGAGGACGTCACACGTTTCATTCCGGGCCACCAATACTCTTTCTTTAAATCGAGGTACATTTTTGTTGCACCCGGATGAATGGAATACTTTGATTTATGTGCTTCATCAAGTAGCACTTGTCGGTAATCACCCATTTTAGGCACCCACACTCTTCCTTGAAAGGATAACAAACCATGCGGGCTTAAGGTAATAGACTCCATTTTCCCCATGATTTGTCCTCCACGCTTGTTGTTAACAAAAGCTTCAATTTGAATACTTTACAAGAAAATCGTTAGTAATAGTCATGAGTAACGATCCTACACGTATCGCTGGGTGTTGACTTTTTTGACTCAACGAATCACGACCACATTCGCCTTACCCGGATGGTAAAGTATCTCACAATCATAATCTTTTACCACATCGATCCTTCTACGTTGACGATAGTTCAAATCTCGTTGATCAACGAGATGCTTTAAACTCTTGTTATCCGAATAAATCATGCACCACCGCCACCAATTCAAGATCATGGGTCGGATATCTCTTTTCGTGTTCCTTTAATTGTCGAGAGGCATAAGCGATAACTTTTCCCCATTGCATTAGAACACAACCGAGCCCATTTAACGAGGCATCACAATAAACCGTCATATCTTCTATACCTTCCGGTAACACCAAAACCAGATCTTGACACAACTTCTATTTCAACAATTGAAAAGCAATCTATTGCTCATTTTCCCAATTAAATTTCGCGTTCTTTCTTGTCAACTTCGTTAATGGAGAAGCAATTTTTGAGAAGTCTTGGATAAACTGACGATAATAACTGGCCAATCCGAGAAAACTTCGAATTTCTGTAGGTGTAGTCGGTTGTCCCCAAATCTTCACCGTCGCTATCTTCCCCGGGTCTACTTGAATGCCTTCTTTGTTCACAATATGGCCAAGGAATTGCCTTTCCTTAGCCAAAATTCACACTTGGAGTATCTAGCATACAACTTCTCCTTCTGTAACGTCTTTAACACTTCGCGCAAATGGTATTCATGTTCCTTCATACTCTTAGAATAGACAAGTATGTCGTCAATGAACACAATTACTGACTTGTCCAACATAGGTTAGCACACTCGGTTCAAAAGATCCATGAATGCCGCAGGTGCATTCGTAAGACCGAAGGGCATAACTATAAATTCAAAATGCCTGTAACGAGTTCGATAGGCCGTTTTCTCAATATCTTCCTCACGGACTCGCATTTGGTGATAGCCGGACCGTAAGTCAATTTTAGAAAAATACGTCGCACCTTGGAGTTGGTCAAACAAATCGTCAATCCGAGGTAATGGATAACGATTCTTGATCGTCACCTTATTCAACTCCTGATAATCGATGCACATCCGCATACTACCATCCTTCTTCTTCACGAATAAAATCGGAGCACCCCATGGCAAAGCACTCGGTCGGATAAAACCCTTCTCAAGCAACTCTTGGATTTGATTCAACAATTCTTGCATTTCCGTTGGTGCTAAACGATAAGGAGTTTTAGCAATGGGAGTAGCCCCAGAACCAACTCAATGCGAAATTCGACTTGTCTTTCCGTCGGAACCCCTGGTAGCTCATCCGAAAAAACGTCTTCGAATTCATTAACCACCGGAATTTCACGAATGGATGGAGGCTCTTCACGATTATCAACTACATGTGCAAGAAAATCCATGCCACCACCACAAAGGAAACGACGTGCCCGTGCGTAAGTGCATAATGGTACGCGTCTCCTCCGCTTCTCGCCATGAATAATTAACTCTCCTTCACTTGGGGTCTTTACACGGATGAACTTTTCTTGGCATGCAATATCGGCTCTGTAATGATCGATCCAGTCCATACCAATAACGATATCAAACTCACCCAAAGTCATTCGGATAAGATCGATATTAAAGGTTTCGGAACCAAACACAACATTACAATCTTTACACACATCAACACCTAGTACCGTCTTACCATCCGCTATTTCGACTTCTACCGGATGACTCAACTTAGCTAGTGGTTTATTAAGCTTAGGCACAAATCTTGGAGACACAAACGATAAATTAGCACCGCTATCAAATAGTATCCTTGCCGGATTAGAATTAACCATGAAAGTACCTGAGACAACTTCATTAGATTGTTTGGTTTCATCATTGGTCATCAAGTAGTTGCGACCCCTAGTCGTGCCCACCGCTTTCTCTAGCGTCTTCACTTGATCATTTCGCAATTCGGGACATTCCATCCTTCGGTGCCCTTCCTTTTGACAATTATAACAAGTGAGTTTGTTTGTGGTAGATGGGTTCATACAATCACGAGCCATGTGTCCATGTCGTCCACAATCATAACACTTGGGTCCATAACCCCCAGGCGCACCCTTTTTCATGCTATCGACACTCTCACTCGCACCCCTACTTTTCTTGTTGGAATGACTAGTAGCTTCAAACTTCCTCTTGCTAAAAGTGAAGTTACTCTTTTTCGGAACGAGCGACTCAAAGCCCTTAGCTATGTCAAACAACTCGTCAAAAGTTTTCACCGAGTTCCTACTAATCTTTTATTGATAGGTGTCATTTAAAGTTCCATAGAAATCTTCCTTCAACATATGATCATTCCCGACATACTCGGGGAAAAATTGGGTCTTTGCTAAGAAAGTGGACTTGAGAGTGTTCAAATCCATTGACCCTTGCCTCAAAGCACGCAACTCGTCCTTAAGCCTTGAAAGATCGACCGAAGTTCTGTACTCTTTGAAAAAAATTTCCTTAAACTCGTCCCACGTCAAACTCATACTTTGTTCTTCACCATAAAGTTGGATTTTCGAGTCCCACCACAACTTGGCATCACCCCTTAACATACTAATTGCGTACCTTGTCTTCTTATCGAGAGGGCATTCACTAGTACGGAAAGCCCCTTCCATATCGGAAATCCAACGGTTGCTCTTTAGTGGGTCTCGCTCACCATCAAAGGTGGGACGTTGAGCATCCTTGAAATTCTTATAGTGGAAGTCTCGCCTTCCAATATTATCGTCGTGGACAACATTCTTAACTTGCTCCTTGATTAGATCGGTTACTTGCTCGTCAACGGACTCTAGGAACATCTTCTTAATGTCCGCTAGAAAGGACGCGTGGTGCTTTTATAAAATGGCCTTAACCTTGGCCGTAAACTCGGAGTCCTCGCTCGTACCTCCGTTATCGGTATCGTGTCCGTTTCTCATCTTCATTCTATAAAACAGAATAAGTTAAATATCGAAACAAACAAAAACGATATACGTATACCAAACCACCCCATCTTGTTCAATACTCGTCGTATATTGCTTGTTTGATATGATTTGCCCCAGTAACAATGGTAGCTAGTCATTGTTACGCGAGCACGCCGCATCAACTTGCTATTACAACCTCTATCTCGCTTGATGATTGCAAACACAAAGCAAAACAATTATCACAAGGTTAGTTCACCTAAGCCTAGGCACTAACAAAAGCACGGAAGAATTCATGTGCGTTTGTATTTTTTATTTTTATTTTTATTTTAATTTTTTTCCTACCTCTTTCACCACTTTTTAACCCAACCTCCAATTATATTTGGACACATCAGCCACAAACACCCTTACAAAAGCCCTCATTACAACTCCTTCATTCCCCGTCATGGCCATGTCAGCGTCATACCCAAAAAGTACCCCTCTTTCACTCCACGTAGGCGTCACCATTATCCGTGGTCGTATAATCTCCTTTCTCATCACCACCACGCCACCACCAACACCACCACCCTCTATCATTGTCAGCGGTACCACCACAATCCACATCCGGTTTTACATCATTTCCAACACCTACGGTCACTGGCGGTTCACCTCCCCTGACGGCACCACCACTGCTGTAACAAAGATTTCGGCATCAGATATGTGGCAAGGAAGATTTCAGTGACCAGATCTTCACGAAATAGCTGAATAGCAGCATCAATCGAAGATTATTTGGTCACGATGGCTTATTTAGTCATGAAACAAATGAATAATAGCAGCAATCGGAGCTTATTTGGTCACGAAACATAAGAATAACAGCAATAATCGGAGAATATTTGGTCACGAAGCTTGATTTGGTTACGAAATAGATGAATAACAGGCTTAATCGTAGCTTATTGGGTCATGAAACAGGGGACGTGATTTTGAAAATGAAAAACCCAGATTTGAAGATGTGTACTAAACCCTTGATTTTGGTCACGAAACCCGATGGTTTTTTCAATTTTCCGATGGTTCATTTGATAATCCGGTGGTCCCTTAGATAAATCCGGTGGTCTCTTCAATTTTCCGGTGGTCCCTTAGATAAATATGGTGAGATTGATTTATGAAATCAAAAGTTATTATTTAGATTTTTTTTTAGGTGTCTTAGATTGTAGTTTGTGTTTCGAAGTCATGAACAGAGATGAAAGAAAATGAAGAATTAGGTAAATAAAAAGGAAGGGAAAACAAAAAATGACACTCCGTAATATATTTAGAGGTAACAATGCTCATTTTTGTTAATTCGTAATTTTGTGTTCCTATCTTTATAAGTTGATTTTGTAATTTGATTTTATGAATATGGGTAAGTTGAAAATGAAGGATGTTAGGGGCTTGTTGAAGTAAGAGGAAAGATTTTTTTTTATATATTTTAATTTTGGGTTTTGTGATTTGAAGAAGATGAAGAATGGTGATTAACAAGGACTATATCAGCAATTTTCTTCAAAGAAAAAGATAAAAGGACGTTTTTACCCTCATGTGGGTGGCATGTGATTGGAGCTAACGGAATTTTTTAACAACCGTCAGAAATAGGGACTAAATCAGCAACATTAGCATACCATGAGGACGAAATACGTAAAAAAAAACCACTGGGACTAAACCAACATTTTGTTACAAATCACAGGGACCATTTTAGCATTTTTATCATTTTAATTTGATGGTTTATTTTGAACGAGAAATTGCCGAAAAGTTTAATTCTGAATTTGTTATCCAAGATTTAAAAATACTCAAAGGTCGTCCAGTCAAATTGTAATGATTTTTATTATCGCATTTATATGACTATGATGATGCTTATTTTGGTTAAGCACACTAAAAAAAGTAATATTCGCCCTCCTATTCATAAATTTCAAGTTCCGCCATTGTGCACAAATGTATAACTTATTCAATTTTAACGTGTATATCTAACTACCAAAGAGCCAATGGTTTTGCGGTATCCATGTCACCTTTACAACCTTGAGGTTGAGGGTTCGAGTCCTTCTTAAGACATTTCGTGGTATATATATTTGTCTTAGTATTAGGTGGGTCTGTGAGTTTACCTTTAAAAACCGTGTATATCTAACTTATTTAGCACATTTATGAAACTTTCTTACAATGTCTATCCAAATGTAATTGCGAGCTCATTTCTAATTTTTGTTGTTTATTTTTTCTGAAAGTATTTAGACTTTAGAGCTTGATATCTCATCTTATCATCGTGTAATATATGTAATTGTAATTATAATAATTATAATTATATTTATATTTATATTTATGTTTATATTTATATTTATATTTATATTTATATTTATATTTATTTTAATTAAATTAAAAGATTGAATATGTGTGGCCTAAGTCACTCATACCATCCATTTTATATCACGTGTAACCACGCAACAATATTCAAAATCTCAAAGATTGAATTGAATAAAGGCGGACTAAGGGGTTTTTTATTATTATTTCTGTAGTGACCCGAACTTTTCTATGTTTATATATATTAATTGAGATTGATATTTACATGATTAAATGTTTCCAACATGTTAAGCAATCAAACTTGTTAAGACTTGATTAATTGAAATAGGTTTCATATAGACAATTGACCACCCAAGTTGACCGGTGATTCACGAACGTTAAAACTTGTAAAAACTATACGATGACATATTAATGGTTATATATATAGTTAACATGATTTTATTATAAGTATGTATCTCATTAGGTATTTTAACAATGAGTTATATACATAAAAATGAGACTATTAATTTAAGAAACTCGAAAACGATATATATAACGATTATCGTTATAACAACGTCTTACTAGGTACATATGAATCATATTAAGATATTGATACACTTGGTTAATTATGTTAAATGATAAGTAAATATATTATTAAGTGTATTAACAATGAAATACATATGTAAAAATAAGACTACTAACTTAATGATTTCGAAACGAGAGATATATGTAACGATTATCGTTGTAACGACATTTAACTGTATATACATCATACTAAGATATATTATATATCATAATATCATGATAATATAACAATTTAACATCTCATTTGTTATAATAAACAATGGGTTAACAACATTCAACAAGATCGTTAACCTAAAGGTTTCAAAACAACATTTACATGTAACGACTAACGATGACTTAACGACTCAGTTAAAATGTATATACATGTAGTGTTTTAATATGTATTCATGCACTTTTGAAAGACTTCAATACACTTATCAAAATACTTCTACTTAACAAAAATGCTTACAATTACATCCTCGTTCAGTTTCATCAACAATTCTACTCGTATGCACCCGTATTCGTACTCGTACAATACACAGCTTTTAGATGTATGTACTATTGGTATATACACTCCAATGATCAGCTCTTAGCAGCCCATGTGAGTGACCTAACACATGTGGGAACCATCATTTGGCAACTAGCATGAAATATCTCATAAAATTACAAAAATATGAGTAATCATTCATGACTTATTTACATGAAAACAAAATTACATATCCTTTATATCTAATCCATACACCAACGACCAAAAACACCTACAAACACTTTCATTCTTCAATTTTCTTCATCTAATTGATCTCTCTCAAGTTCTATCTTCAAGTTCTAAGTGTTCTTCATATATTCTACAAGTTCTAGTTACATAAAATCAAGAATACTTTCAAGTTTGCTAGCTCACTTCCAATCTTGTAAGGTGATCATCCAACCTCAAGAAATCTTTGTTTCTTACAGTAGGTTATCCTTCTAATATAAGGTAATAATTATATTCAAACTTTGGTTCAATTTATATAACTATAACAATCTTATTTCAAGTGATGGTCTTACTTGAACTTGTTTTCGTGTCATGATTCTGCTTCAAGAACTTCGAGCCATCCAAGGATCCGTTGAAGCTAGATCCATTTTTCTCTTTTCTAGTAGGTTTATCCAAGGAACTTAAGGTAGTAATAATGTTCATAACATCATTCGATTCATATATATAAAGCTATCTTATTCGAAGGTTTAAACTTGTAATCACTAGAACATAGTTTAGTTAATTCTAAACTTGTTCGCAAAAAAAAGTTAATCATTCTAACTTGACTTTTAAAATCAACTAAACACATGTTCTTATCTATATGATATGCTAACTTAATGATTTAAAACCTGGAAACACGAAAAACACCGTAAAACCGGATTTACGCCGTCGTAGTAACACCGCGGGCTGTTTTGGGTTAGTTAATTAAAAACTATGATAAACTTTGATTTAAAAGTTTTTATTCTGAGAAAATGATTTTTATTATGAACATGAAACTATATCCAAAAATTATGGTTAAACTCAAAGTGGAAGTATGTTTTCTAAAATGGTCATCTAGACGTCGTTCTTTCGACTGAAATGACTACCTTTACAAAAATGACTTGTAACTTATTTTTCCGACTATAAACCTATACTTTTTCTATTTAGATTCATAAAATAGAGTTCAATATGAAACCATAGGAATTTGATTCACTCAAAACGGATTTAAAATGAAGAAGTTATGGGTAAAACAAGATTGGATAATTTTTCTCATTTTAGCTACGTGAAAATTGGTAACAAATCTATTCCAACCATAACTTAATCAACTTGTATTGTATATTATGTAATCTTGAGATACCATAGACACGTATACAATGTTTTGACCTATCATGTCGACACATCTATATATATTTCGGAACAACCATAGACACTCTATATGTGAATGTTGGAGTTAGCTATACAAGGTTGAGGTTGATTCCAAAATATATATAGTTTGAGTTGTGATCAATACTGAGATACGTATACACTGGGTCGTGGATTGATTCAAGATAATATTTATCGATTTATTTCTGTACATCTAACTGTTGACAACTAGTTGTAGGTTACTAACGAGGACAGCTGACTTAATAAACTTAAAACATCAAAATATATTAAAAGTGTTGTAAATATATTTTAAACATACTTTGATATATATGTATATATTGTTATAGGTTCGTGAATCAACCAGTGTCCAAGTCTTACTTCCCGACGAAGTAAAAATCTGTGAAAGTGAGTTATAGTCCCACTTTTAAAATCTAATATTTTTGGGATGAGAATACATGAAGGTTTTATAAATGATTTACAAAATAGACACAAGTACGTGAAACTACATTCTATGGTTGAATTATCGAAATCGAATATGCCCCTTTTTATTAAGTCTGGTAATCTAAGAATTAGGGAACAGACACCCTAATTGACGCGAATCCTAAAGATAGATCTATTGGGCCTAACAAACCCCATCCAAAGTACCGGATGCTTTAGTACTTCGAAATTTATATCATATCCGAAGGGTGTCCCGGAATGATGGGAATATTCTTATATATGCATCTTGTTAATGTTGGTTACCAGGTGTTCACCATATGAATGACTTTTATCTCTATGTATGGGATGTGTATTGAAATATGAAATATTGTGGTCTATTATTATGATTTGATATATATAGGTTAAACCTATAACTAACCAACATTTTTGTTGACGTTTTAAGCATGTTTATTCTCAGGTGATTATTAAGAGCTTCCGCTGTCGCATACTTAAATAAGGACGAGATTTGGAGTCCATGCTTGTATGATATTGTGTAAAAACTGCATTCAAGAAACTTATTTTGTTGTAACATATTTGTATTGTAAACCATTATGTAATGATCGTGTGTAAACAGGATATTTTAGATTATCATTATTTGATAATCTACGTAAAGCTTTTTAAACCTTTATTGATGAAATAAAGGTTATGGTTTGTTTTAAAATGAATACAGTCTTTGAAAAACGTCTCATATAGAGGTCAAAACCTCGCAACGAAATCAATTAATATGGAACGTTTTTAATCAATAAGAACGGGACATTTCAGTTGGTATCCGAGCGTTGGTCTTAGAGAACCAGAATTTTGCATTAGTGTGTCTTATCGAGTTTGTTAGGATGCATTAGTGAGTCTGGACTTCGACCGTGTTTACTTGAAAAATGATTGCTTAACAAATTTTGTTGGAAACTATATATTTTTAACATGTGAATATTATGTGATATATTAATCTCTTAACGCGTTTGATATTATGTGATAGATGTCTACCTCTAGAACAAGTCCCATTGACTCACCTAATAATAATGAAGAGTCAAATGTAAATTGGAATGATTCGTGGACTGATTCACAAGTTCCCGAAGAAGAACTGGAAGAAGAGTCAGAACCGGAAGAAGAATCGGAACCGGAAGAAGAATCGGAACCGGATGAAGAAATAGAACCGGTGGGGGAAATAATAAAACGGTTAAGTAAAAGAAAATCCTCAACCAACCGACCAAGGTTAATTATGGTCAATGGTGTTTCCGCCAAGGAAGCAAAATATTGGGAGGATTACCAATTCTCCGATGAATCGGATTCCGACGAGAATTCCGGTGATGTTATAGAAATTACCCCAACTGAATTTAAAAAGGCAAAAGAAAATAATAAGGGAAAGGGTATAAAAATAGAGAAATCTAATTCCAACCCCGATGAACTTTATATGTATCGTCAACCCCCGAAGTCCTTAAGTTGTAACAATGACCCGGGAACCTCTAAACCACCAGGTTTTTCTAAACCAATGTGGAAAACGACGGCTCGTATTAGGGGAACATCATATATCCCTAGAAACATGGCAAAACGAACCAAAACCAAAGAAGAAGAAGAAACAAGCGAGTCGGAATAAGATAGTTGTATTCGTGTGGTGTAATATATGTAATATAGTGTGCTTATGCTTTAAGATATATGTAAAAATTGCTTGTATTAATAAGTATTTTTTTTATGAATCTAACTCTTGTCTATTTTACAGTATAAAAACACAAAATGGATACACAATCCAATATTTTAAGAGACCTACCCGGAGACATGATTGATGAAATCTTGTCTAGAGTCGGTCAGAATTCTTCGGCACAACTATTTAAGACGAGATCAGTTTGTAAGACATTCGAAGAACGTTCCAAGAATGCCTTGGTCTATAAAAGGCTTTCGTTCGAAAGATGGGGGATATCACATTGGGAAATCCATAAGTTACGATGTGTTTACTTTGACGCATATATTGCGGGGAACCCAAATGCTATTTTACGCAATGGGTTAAGAAATTATTTTGACTCAATATATCCGAATATTGGACTTCGTGATTTAGAAAAAGCGGCTAACATGCAACATAAAGAAGCATGTTATGCTTACGGATTAGTAATGTTCGCTTCTCACCAAAGTGAGAACAAGAACATCGGGCTACAACTATTAAACAAAACATTCCCACAAGTAACGGAGTCGGTAATTGGGGTAAGAAATGAGGTTTTTAGATTGTTACGGGACTGTTGGACATTACGTAGCCCTCGTCCCTTTGACAACGTTACAATACGCTGTCTTATCAACATCCATAACGGTTATGTTCCACAAGACCAAGGATGGGAAGTAATCCTAGTAAAACCAGAATGCATGACTTGTTTCTGGACGTATGAATTACGTGTCTTTATTGCCTTTGCTGAACGACTTGTGTACTAGCTAGAATTATCTTCACAACCATCTTGTATCAAATTTATTGTGTGCTATATTTCATGCTATATGTAAAATAAGCGGTATTGTAAGTTTGTAAAATATTGTGTAAAAGTTTGAACGCGAAATATTATTATAATCAGTTTTTCATATAGAATTGTAGTAGTTGAATTGTATATTAGCTACTAAGTATGAAATTAACGGGTAGGTACTACCCGAATTTAAACTTATAAAACGCTAATATGAAGAAAAAGCTTTTATAAATGAGTTCATATTATGCTACGAAATACTATTAACTACTCTTAATATTCGGTATGATTAACTTGTTCCATTTGACTATTTTGAAGGAAATGGCACCGACTACTCGACACACCGTGAATATGAATGAAGAGGAATTCCGTACTTTTCTAGCTTCAAACATAGCCGCAGTACAGGCTGCGCTACATACCAACAATAACCTTGGATCTAGCAGTACAGGAAATCGTGTAGGATGCACCTACAAAGAATTCACTGCCTACAAACCTTTGGAATTTGATGGAACCGAAGGACTGATCGGATTGAAACGGTGGACCGAGAAGGTCGAATCGGTGTTTGCCATAAGTAAGTGTACTGAAGAGGACAAAGTGAAGTACGCTACGCATACCTTCACAGGTTCTGCGTTAACATGGTGGAATACCTATCCAGAGCAAGTGGGACAAGACGATGCGTACGCACTACCGTGGTCAGCATTCAAGCACTTGATGAACGAGAAGTACCGTCCCAGAACCGAGGTCAATAAGCTCAAGACAGAACTTAGAGGGTTACGAACCCAAGGATTTGATATTACCACGTACGAAAGACGATTCATAAAATTGTGCCTATTGTGTCCGGGAGCATTCGAAGATGAGGAAGAGAAGATCGACGCGTTTGTGAAAGGATTACCAGAAAGAATCCAAGAAGATATAAGTTCACACGAGCCCGCCTCCATACAACAGGCATGTAGAATGGCTCATAAACTAGTGAACCAGATTGAAGAAAGAATTAAAGAACAGACTGCTGAAGAGGCCAATGTGAAGCAAGTCAAAAGAAAGTGGGAGGAAAACGGTGATAAGAATCACCAATACAACAACAACAGCAATTACAACAATAATCGCAACAATTATCCCAACAATCGCAACATCAATCGCAACTGCAACAAACGGCCTAACAACAACAACAACAACAACAACAACAATAACAACAACAACAACAACAACAACAACAACAACAACAACAACAACAACAACAACAACAACAACAACAACAACAACAACAACAACAACAACAACAACAACAACAACAACAACTACAACAATCATCCCAACAACAATAATAACCGTAACAACAACAACAATCAGAAGCAGCTATGCCAAAGGTGTGAAAAGTATCACTCGGGGTTCTGCACCAAATTTTGCAACAAGTGTAAAAGAAATGGTCATAGCGCGGCGAAGTGTGAGGTCTACGGACCAGGGGTTAATAGAACAAAAGGAACAAATGGTGTCGGAATGAGTAATGGCGGAGCAAGTAGTGTCGGAGCAAGTTATGCCAATGTAGTTTGTTATAAATGTGGAAAACTGGGCCACATTATTAGAAATTGCCCGAACCAGGAGAACACGAATGGACAAGGCCGCGGAAGAGTTTTCAATATTAATACGGCAGAGGCACAGGAAGACCCGGAGCTTGTTACGGGTACGTTTCTTATTGACAATAAATCTGCTTACGTTTTATTTGATTCAGGTGCGGTTAGAAGCTATATGAGTAGAGATTTTTGTGCTAAATTAAATTGTCCATTGACGCCTTTGGATAGTAAATTTTTACTCGAATTAGCAAATGGTAAATTAATTTCAGCAGATAATATATGTCGGAATCGAGAAATTAAACTGGTTAGCGAAACATTTAAGATTGATTTGATACCAGTAGAGTTAGGGAGTTTTGATGTGATAATCGGTATGGACTAGTTGAAAGAAGTGAAAGCAGAGATCGTTTGTTATAAAAATGCAATTCGCATTATACGAGAAAAAGGAAAACCCTTAATGGTGTACGGAGAAAAGGGCAACACGAAGCTACATCTTATTAGTAATTTGAAGGCACAAAAACTAATAAGAAAAGGTTGCTATGCTGTTCTAGCACACGTCGAGAAAGTACAAACTGAAGAAAAGAGCATCAATGATGTTCCCATTGCAAAAGAATTTCCCGATGTATTTCCGAAAGAATTACCGGGATTACCCCCACATCGATCCGTTGAATTTCAAATAGATCTTGTACCAGGAGCTGCACCAATAGCTCGTGCTCCTTACAGACTCTCACCCAGCGAGATGAAAGAACTGCAAAGCCAATTACAAGAACTTTTAGAGCGTGGTTTCATTCGACCAAGCACATCACCGTGGGGAGCTCCTGTTTTGTTTGTCAAGAAGAAAGATGGTACATTCAGGTTGTGTATCGACTACCGAGAGTTGAACAAACTTACCATCAAGAACCGCTACCCACTACCGAGAATTGACGACTTATTTGATCAACTACAAGGCTCGTCTGTTTATTCAAAGATTGACTTACGTTCCGGGTATCATCAAATGCGGGTGAAAGAAGATGATATTCCAAAGACTGCTTTCAAAACACGTTACGGTCATTACGAGTTTATGGTCATGCCGTTTGGTTTAACTAATGCACCAGCTGTGTTCATGGACCTTATGAACCGAGTGTGTGGACCATACCTTGACAAGTTTGTCATTGTTTTCATTGATGACATACTTATTTACTCAAAGAATGACCAAGAACACGGTGAACATTTGAGAAAGGTGTTAGAAGTATTGAGGAAGGAAGAATTGTACGCTAAGTTTTCAAAGTGTGCATTTTGGTTGGAAGAAGTTCAATTCCTCGGTCACATAGTGAACAAAGAAGGTATTAAGGTGGATCCGGCAAAGATAGAAACTGTTGAAAAGTGGGAAACCCCGAAAACTCCTAAACACATACGCCAGTTTTTAGGACTAGCTGGTTACTACAGAAGGTTCATCCAAGACTTTTCCAGAATAGCAAAACCCTTGACTGCATTAACGCATAAAGGGAAGAAATTTGAATGGAATGATGAACAAGAGAAAGCGTTTCAGTTATTGAAGAAAAAGCTAACTACGGCACCTATATTGTCATTGCCTGAATGGAATGATGATTTTGTGATTTATTGTGACGCATCAAAGCAAGGTCTCGGTTGTGTATTAATGCAACAAACGAAGGTGATTGCTTATGCATCTAGACAATTGAAGATTCACGAACAAAATTATACGACGCATGATTTGGAATTAGGCGCGGTTGTTTTTGCATTAAAGACTTGGAGGCACTACTTATATGGGGTCAAAAGTATTATATATACCGACCACAAAAGTCTTCAACACATATTTAATCAGAAACAACTGAATATGAGGCAGCGTAGGTGGATTAAATTATTGAATGATTACGACTTTGAGATTCGTTACCACCCGGGGAAGGCAAATGTGGTAGCCGATGCCTTGAGCAGGAAGGACAGAGAACCCATTCGAGTAAAATCTATGAATATAATGATTCATAATAACCTTACTACTCAAATAAAGGAGGCGCAACAAGGAGTTTTAAAAGAGGAAAATTTAAAGGATGAAATACCCAAAGGATCGGAGAAGCATCTTAATATTCGGGAAGACGGAACCCGGTATAGGGCTGAAAGGATTTGGGTATTAAAAATTTGGAGATATGAGAGAAATGGTACTTAGAGAAGCTCATAAAACCAGATACTCAATACATCCTGGAACGGGGAAGATGTACAAGGATCTCAAGAAACATTTTTGGTGGCCGGGTATGAAAGCCGATGTTGCTAAATACGTAGGAGAATGTTTGACGTGTTCTAAGGTCAAAGCTGAGCATCAGAAACCATCAGGTCTACTTCAACAACCCGAAATCCCAGAATGGAAATGGGAAAACATTACCATGGATTTCATCACTAAATTGTCAAGGACTGCAAGTGGTTTTGATACTATTTGGGTAATAGTTGATCGCCTCACCAAATCAGCACACTTCCTGCCAATAAGAGAAGATGACAAGATGGAGAAGTTAGCACGACTGTATTTGAAGGAATTCGTCTCCAGACATGGAATACCAATCTCTATTATCTCTGATAGGGATGGCAGATTTATTTCAAAATTCTGGCAGACATTACAGCAAGCATTAGGAACTCGTCTAGACATGAGTACTTCCTATCATCCACAAACTGATGGGCAGAGCGAAAGGACGATACAAACGCTTGAAGACATGCTACGATCATGTGTTATTGATTTCGGAAACAGTTGGGATCGACATCTACCGTTAGCAGAATTTTCCTACAACAACAGCTACCATTCAAGCATTGAGATGGCGCCGTTTGAAGCACTTTATGGTAGAAAGTGCAGGTCTCCGATTTGTTGGAGTGAAGTGGGGGATAGACAGATTACGGGTCCAGAGATTATACAAGAAACTACCGAGAAGATCATCCAAATTCAACAACGGTTGAAAACCGCTCAAAGTCGACAAAAGAGCTACGCTGACATTAAAAGAAAAGATATAGAATTTGAAATTGGAGAGATGGTCATGCTTAAAGTTGCACCTTGGAAAGGCGTTGTTCAATTTGGTAAACGAGGGAAATTAAATCCAAGGTATATTGGACCATTCAAGATTATTGATCGTGTCGGACCAGTAGCTTACCGACTTGAGTTACCTCAACAACTGGCGGCTGTACATAACACTTTTCACATCTCGAATTTGAAGAAATGTTTTGCTAAAGAAGATCTCACTATTCCATTAGATGAAATCCAAATCAATGAAAAACTTCAATTCATCGAAGAACCCGTCGAAATAATGGATCATGAGGTTAAAAGACTTAAGCAAAACAAGATACCAATTGTTAAGGTTCGATGGAATGCTCGTAGAGGACCCGAGTTCACCTGGGAGCGTGAAGATCAGATGAAGAAGAAATACCCGCATCTATTTCCAGAAGATTCGTCAACACCTTCAACAGCTTAAAATTTCGGGACGAAATTTATTTAACGGGTAGGTACTGTAGTGACCCGAACTTTTCCATGTATATATATATTAATTGAGATTGATATTTACATGATTAAATGTTTTCAACATGTTAAGCAATCAAACTTGTTAAGACTTGATTAATTGAAATAGGTTTCATATAGACAATTGACCACCCAAGTTGACCGATGATTCACGAACGTTAAAACTTGTAAAAACTATACGATGACATATTTATGGTTATATATATAGTTAACATGATTTTATTATAAGTATGTATCTCATTAGGTATTTTAACAATGAGTTATATACATAAAAATGAGACTATTAATTTAAGAAACTCGAAAACGATATATATAACGATTATCGTTATAACAACGTCTTACTAGGTACATATGAATCATATTAAGATATTGATACACTTGGTTAATTATGTTAAATGATAAGTAAATATATTATTAAGTGTATTAACAATGAAATACATATGTAAAAATAAGACTACTAACTTAATGATTTCGAAACGAGAGATATATGTAACGATTATCGTTGTAATGACATTTAACTGTATATACATCATACTAAGATATATTATATATCATAATATCATGATAATATAACAATTTAACATCTCATTTGTTATAATAAACAATGGGTTAACAACATTCAACAAGATCGTTAACCTAAAGGTTTCAAAACAACATTTACATGTAACGACTAACGATGACTTAACGACTCAGTTAAAATGTATATACATGTAGTGTTTTAATATGTATTCATACACTTTTGAAAGACTTCAATACACTTATCAAAATACTTCTACTTAACAAAAATGCTTACAATTACATCCTCGTTCAGTTTCATCAACAATTCTACTCGTATGCACCCGTATTCGTACTCGTACAATACACAGCTTTTAGATGTATGTACTATTAGTATATACACTCCAATGATCAGCTCTTAGTAGCCCATGTGAGTCACCTAACACATGTGGGAACCATCATTTGGCAACTAGCATGAAATATCTCATAAAATTACAAAAATATGAGTAATCATTCATGACTTATTTACATGAAAACAAAATTACATATCCTTTATATCTAATCCATACACCAATGACCAAAAACACCTACAAACACTTTCATTCTTCAATTTTCTTCATCTAATTGATCTCTCTCAAGTTCTATCTTCAAGTTCTAAGTGTTCTTCATAGCTTCTACAAGTTCTAGTTACATAAAATCAAGAATACTTTCAAGTTTGCTAGCTCACTTTCAATCTTGTAAGGTGATCATCCAATCTCAAGAAATCTTTGTTTATTACAGTAGGTTATCCTTCTAATACAAGGTAATAATTATATTCAAACTTTGGTTCAATTTCTATAACTATAACAATCTTATTTCAAGTGATGGTCTTACTTGAACTTGTTTTCGTGTCATGATTCTGCTTCAAGAACTTCGAGCCATCCAAGGATCCGTTGAAGCTAGATCCATTTTTTTCTTTTCTAGTAGGTTTATTCAAGGAACTTAAGGTAGTAATGATGTTCATAACATCATTCGATTCATATATATAAAGCTATCTTATTCGAAGGTTTAAACTTGTAATCACTAGAACATAGTTTAGTTAATTCTAAACTTGTTCGTAAACAAAAGTTAATCCTTCTAACTTGACTTTTAAAATCAACTAAACACATGTTCTATATCTATATGATATGCTAACTTAATGATTTAAAACCTGGAAACACGAAAAACACCGTAAAACCGGATTTACGCCGTCGTAGTAACACCGCGGGCTGTTTTGGGTTAGTTAATTAAACACTATGATAAACTTTGATTTAAAAGTTGTTATTCTGAGAAAATGATTTTTATTATTAACATGAAACTATATCCAAAAATTATGGTTAAACTCAAAGTGGAAGTATGTTTTCTAAAATGGTCATCTAGACGTCGTTCTTTCGACTGAAATGACTACCTTTACAAAAACGATTTGTAACTTATTTTTTCGACTATAAAACTATACTTTTTCTGTTTAGATTCATAAAATAGAGTTCAATATGAAATCATAGGAATTTGATTCACTCAAAACGGATTTAAAATGAAGAAGTTATGGGTAAAACAAGATTGGATAATTTTTCTCATTTTAGCTACGTGAAAATTGGTAACAAATCTATTCCAACCATAACTTAATCAACTTGTATTGTATATTATGTAATCTTGAGATACCATAGACACGTATACAATGTTTCGACCTATCATGTCGACACATCTATATATATTTCGGAACAACCATAGACACTCTATATGTGAATGTTGGAGTTAGCTATACAGGGTTGAGGTTGATTCCAAAATATATATAGTTTGAGTTGTGATCAATACTGATATACGTATACACTGGGTCATGGATTGATTCAAGATAATATTTATCTATTTATTTCTGTACATCTAACTGTGGACAACTAGTTGTAGGTTACTAACGAGGACAGCTGACTTAATAAACTTAAAACATCAAAATATATTAAAAGTGTTGTAAATATATTTTAAACATACTTTGATATATATGTATATATTGTTATAGGTTCGTGAATCAACCAGTGGCCAAGTCTTACTTCCCGACGAAGTAAAAATCTGTGAAAGTGAGTTATAGTCCCACTTTTAAAATCTAATATTTTTGGGATGAGAATACATGCAGGTTTTATAAATGATTTACAAAATAGACACAAGTACGTGAAACTACATTCTATGGTTGAATTATCGAAATTGAATATGCCCCTTTTTATTAAGTCTGGTAATCTAAGAATTAGGGAACAGACACCCTAATTGACGCGAATCCTAAAGATAGATCTATTGGGCCTAACAAACCCCATCCAAAGTACCGGATGCTTTAGTACTTCGAAATTTATATCATATCCGAAGGGTGTCCCGGAATGATGGGGATATTCTTATATATGCATCTTGTTAATGTCGGTTACCAGGTGTTCACCATATGAATGATTTTTATCTCTATGTATGGGATGTGTATTGAAATATGAAATCTTGTGGTCTATTATTATGATTTGATATATATAGGTTAAACCTATAACTCACCAACATTTTTGTTGACGTTTTAAGCATGTTTATTCTCAGGTGATTATTAAGAGCTTCCGCTATCGCATACTTAAATAAGGACGAGATTTGGAGTCCATGCTTGTATGATATTGTGTAAAAACTGCATTCAAGAAACTTATTTTGTTGTAACATATTTGTATTGTAAACCATTATGTAATGATCGTGTGTAAACAGGATATTTTAGATTATCATTATTTGATAATCTACGTAAAGCTTTTTAAACCTTTATTGATGAAATAAAGGTTATGATTTGTTTTAAAATGAATGCAGTCTTTGAAAAACGTCTCATATAGAGGTCAAAACCTCGCAATGAAATCAATTAATATGGAACGTTTTTAATCAATAAGAACGGGACATTTCAATTTCCATTAAATTTAATATGAATACAAAAATAAAAAAAACTTATATGATATAGATTGACTGTATGTATATGTAGTAATTATTAAATGAAAGATTTTTTCAATGACAACCTTAAGGGTTATCATTAACAAATAAATGAGTGCAAAGTTAATGGCACATTAGATAGAACTAGTTTTCGAACCCTCTCTTCGAGCCGGGGATTCGGTTTTCAATGTATTTTATTACGTTTAGTTTGTAAAATTATTTCGTGGCTAATGATGATGTCGTTGAAGCGCAACTCGAGTCGAACTAAAAGATATAACCCACGAAAGATTTAAATATTATTTTAAATTAACAATATATGTGCATCTCCGTGTTTCGCTATGGAATTTTCGACTTTTAAAAATTTAACGCAAAATCAACATGTATGAAAAGTACCTCAAATATTTAGCATTTTTTAAAAAGCGTCCGTTTTGCGTATAGTTAGTGGCATTGTGTTCCTAAAATTATTTTGAGTTTAACGATGGTGGCGAAAAAATTTTAACTCGTTGCGAGCGAGAAATATGACGCATTGAATATTTGGGTGGAGTTTATTTAAGATTTTTTATAAAAATGGTTATTTGACAGTTTACCCCCTATTTGGGGGGTCGTTTTAAAATTTTGAAAAAAGTGTAGGGGGCTTTGTTGATTTAGTGAAATTTAGTTTAAAAAAAAGAAGGTGAAATGACGTAAGTACCCCTAATTATTATTCACCATTTTTGTCTATTAGATAATATAGTAACGAGGGAAGTTACTTTCCAAAAAAATAGGTTGACTATTTTCGATGTAGAAGCGAGTTTAATTGTCCAAATCTTTTAATGATGACAGACTTGTTTTTAAAAAATTCTTAAATGAATGATTTCGTTTATTAATTGTGTTGAATAAATAATGTGAATGATAATAATAACAACTTTACCGTTAAACTAAACAACATAACAAACCGAAAATTAAATGAAATGGATTATTCTAGATTAACTTTAAAATACTCATTTCGTCCCATATTAATAGTTTTCAAACAAAATGTACCATATCAAAATCAAAACATAGCAAAAAAACAAAAAAACTAAAAAAAAAAAAAAAACTAAAAATGCTCCCACCAATCCCCACCTCTCCCTTCACTCCATACCCACCGCCAGCTACCAAATTCCAGCAAACTGCTACTACTACGAACTACACAAACATCAACCCAATCAGCACCACCCTTATCAACGGAAACGACTCAAACTCGATTGAAGTTGGTGAATGGACTATGGTGGACAGAAGAAGGAAGAATAGGGCTAAAATACCGCCGTCACTGCCGATTCGTACTACAACCAACACCATGCCTGCACCAACTTCAACTTCGCTTCCAAACTCTGCAACATCCCTAAATAATATCCCTTTAAACATCTACTCAAAAAACTTACCCATACATCATCACCCCCATCGAAAAGCCAATATCTGCGAGTATGAGGCAAAAAGAAAGAGAATTATTAAAGAAATACGGTGACCAAACACAGTTTCACCAATAACTTTCGACAACCCCAAAACTCACATTCCAAATCACAAGAACTCTGCTGCCAGTAAAAGTAATTGCAAAGGTAATGATATAACTTCTTTCATGGTTCACAACTTTCCAGAAAGTTGGAATATCTCAGACCTATGGAAAGCTTTCAAAATTCACAGGACGGTTAAAGAGGTTTTTGTCCCAAACAAACGCCTAAAAAATGGGCAAAGATTTGGTTTTGTTCGATTAGAAGTAATACCAGTTTCAAACAAAGAATGCTTTGCAAAAAAACTAAATATTATTGAAGCTGATGATTTAAATCTCTAAGTTTACATTGCGCATGATAGAGATAACCATTCAATTTCTAATGAGGATATCCCGCCTATGCAACCAATCAAACCTATTCCCAAAAAACAAATCTTAAATCAAGCACTTGTGGATGGTTATCAATTCAGTAAAGTTTTAATTTCAAGCCCCAAATTGAACAGCAAAATTGTAAAAATCAAGAAAAATACAAAAAGAATAACCTTGTTTGAAGAATGTGAATCGGTCACTAATATCCTAAAGCAAGCTCTAATTGTGGAAGTTAAACAATTGGAATATTTGGAATTCTTTGGCGAATTATATGCAGCAGAAGGCCTTCAAGGCTTTAACATCAAATATCTTGGAGGTTTGGACCTCATGCTAATATTCGATAACAAAAGTATGGCTGACATCATAAATCACAATGAAGACCACTTTGTTAGGAGGCTAAAAAATCTAAGGTTTTGGGATTAGTCTTATTATCCACCTGGGCGTTTATCCTGGCTAAGTGTCATTGGAGTACCGGTGTCGTGTTGGAAAGATAGTACATTCAAATCAGTCGTATCATGGTGGGGCAATCCACTTGACACCAGAAATTGTAACCTAGAAGATAATCAAAGTCTCATAATTGGAAAAGTTCTAACCAAAATAGGTGATCCTAAAATGGTCAATGGCTATGTTAAGCTTGAGGTCAGAAATAACCTTTTTTCGTTCATGTAGCTGAGAAATTAATGACACTGTGGAGATAGAAATGTCATCTGAGGATAGCAACGAATGGGAAGAAGCATCAAACTCCACTGATGAATCATTAAGAAGGGTTTCAGACAATTTGTTTGATGATGAAATTAAGGATCCTGATGGTGATCACCCGTAACCAAAACATTCACGGCGAATCCAAAAAGTCAGATAACGGTAACGGCTACCGTCAGTCCAAGGATAAGAACTCCAATAAGAACTCCAATGGTCACATGGGAAATACAAATGCACATGAACAAGGATCAAGGCGTGTGGAAACTGAAAGTGTCTATTCGTGCAGCAATTACAGTGAATCTGTTCCTAATACGTTTCATGATATGGTAGATAACGTACACTCAAAATTCGATCTTAACTCCACAGATAACCAAGGTAATTCAACCAAACCCAACCCATCTAACAAAAAATACATCCATGAACCCATATATGTACCTCTAAAACCCAACGAATCTACTAAGGAGCCCTCTGCCACATCCACCAATGAGCCCATTAATGAACCTTTTGTTGAGCCCATACAGGAACCCACTCTCGAGCCCAATAACGACAGTATCAATCAAAATAAAAATAATTAACCTTATCAAAGATGAAATACTTACTTTTTTCAAACATATTCAAAACCGATAACAGCTCATCATGCTCACTAACTGCACACTCATACATCATTACAGATACGAATAACGTCCAACTCGAAGCTACATTTACCAAAAATGAAATATGAGAAGCTATCCGTGAATGTGGAAGTTCTAAAGCGCCGGGCCCTGACGGGTTTAACATGAAATTCTTCAAAACGTTTTGGTGGCTAATCAAAAAGGAGGTCATGAATGCTTTCAATTGGTTTTGGTCTAACATGGAAATATCTCGCAGTTCTAATGCTTCTTTTACCACCTTAATTCCTAAGAAACCAAACCCGCTTGGTCTCACTGATTATCGACCCATTAGCCTCATCGGATGTTACTATAAAATCATCGCTAAAGTGTTGTCCAAAAGACTTGAAAAAGTTATTCACAAAACTATTGGAATTGAACAAAGAGGTTTTTTGAAAGGAAGATATATTCTCGATAGCGTCCTTATTGCAAGTGAAATAATTGAAGAATTAAAAAGACAAAGGAGAGAAGGATTCGTATTCAAGGTGGAATTTGAGAAAGCGTTCGATTGCCTAAAATGGGAGTTTTTAATTGAATGAGAAGCTTGGGCTTCGGTAATAGATGGATTAAGTGGATTCATTCATGCCTAAATTTAGCATCGATTTCTATACTTGTTAACAGTTCACCCAAGAGAGAATTCAAACCTGAAAGAGGTGTTAGGCAAGGCGACCCTTTATCGCCTTTTCTTTTCATCCTTGCAGCAGAATGTCTTAACATTCTTACCAAGCAAGCTATTAAAAATGGTCATCTAAAAGGAATAGAAGTAGGATAAGACAAAGTAACCGTGTCGCATCTCCAATATGTTGATGACACTATATTCTTCGAGGAATGGAGTCAACAAAACACATCCATCACAATGAAAATCCTAAAATATTTTGAAGATCTTTCGGGTCTTAAAGTCAACTACCATAAGAGTAACCTATTTGGTGTGAGTGTCACAAAAGTGGAGATTGAATCCATATCATCTAGATTAGGGTGCAAGGCATGTGAATTCCCATTCACATACCTCGGGCTTCCGATAGGGGTAAAAATGAACAAAGTTATCCTTTGGCAACCAGTAGTGGACAAGTTCAAGAAAAGACTCGCGGATTGGAAATCAAAGTCACTTTCATTTGGTGGGTGACTCACATTAGTAAAATCGGTACTCTCTAGCATACCTCTTTACTTTTTCTCAATTTGTTGGGTAAGTATGACTTCGGGTCATTATTGTGGAGAGACGGGTGACATCAGGTGTATGAAACCTAAAGATCGAGTTTCTAAATCTCGGTAGATTGTGGTGGGATTCTGCATGACACTGCGTCAGGTGCCCCGTTATACCTGCTAGTGTGATGTTCAACTCCGATGATGGTGTGATCACTTTGTGCTTAGGGTGACCGTGAGATACCCTTAGAAGCAGCGGAGATTACAATAGTGATCGACGGGTGATAGTAATTCAACTGTTGCGAAAGTCGAAGTTTAAGAGCATTGCGGTGAATACTTCTTATGAAGTGACAGATGAGTGAATCTTGTTGCTCTTAAGTAATAGGCGGGTAAATATGACCGGTGAGCCGGTGATGGACCTAATGGTCAGTTGAGCCAAAGGTTATGATGAAGTGTTGATTTTGCGGTCGACACAATTAGTGTGCCGGATTGGTCACTCTTTCTCCATGAGAGTGAGCAATTGTTGATAAAGGTTCGTTGCGTAGAAGGTCGGGTGATTTTGACTGATATGCACGACTGATTAAGCAGAGTGGCACATGCCTAGTCATAGAGGCGTATGTGGAACTTTGGTGGAGTTCGCTTTGCGAACGATGAAGGACTGTTGACTGTAGATATGGTATGAAAGTGCGATGTTGTCGAGTGTACGATATCTCAAGTGATTGTGTATGTAGGCTCTGAGAGCTTGAAGTAAATTCGCAATGATTTGGTGTATATGACCAACGATGAGAATGGTCATGTGTTTCGTGGCATGACAATTCCGCGGGATGTTATCATCTTGGCGGTGAGAGTGTGGATCTGAATCCTAAGTGGGGGAGTTTTTACTACCATCTGAGGAAGCTCTGGTGGTGTTATGTATAGTGACATAACAGGGTGTACCGTGCTAAGCCATAATAGGTATTCGGGGTTCTTAACGAGGAAGAGTGACGGGTTGTTAATGTCGACTCGAGATCGTGCTTTACAATTGTGAGTTACAATTCTGGAATGTTATGCGTGATGATTGTGATTATGGGATCGAAGGAAGTGTAAGACCATGTAAGGTGGTCGTGTAGCACCAAAGTGCGGTATGAGACCAATTGCGAAGTTGGAGGTCACGGAGGTGAGAGTAAGAAGTTGTTGTTGCGGGTGCTCTCATAATGTAAAATCTAGGTTGCTATGAAACTCGAATAGTACTATTGAGTAAGTACATGTTAGATATTGTGGTGGTTGATGTATTTTCCCCATCGGGAAACGTGATCGTGGAAATTGTCAAGTGGATTATTCCACTTTACGAACGATTGTAAGGCGGAAGTGTCGGTATTGATTATCTCACGTGGAGACACGCGGATGTTGTTTGGTTGCGAGAGTGTGTACCCTAGTGATGTGACCCGTAGGTTGCAATGAAATGTCGAGGTCATCCTTAACGGACGGTCTAGGTAGGAAGGTTCACCCGGCTTTGGTGACTATTTTATGGGTCGTGTGGCGAATTGCGGAAATTTTGTGATGATAATTCGTTGTTGATGGGATTTTAGTATACAAATAGCTTCTATGCTAGTACTAGGAAGCCGTATTGTATGGTACAGAGGAGAAACCCTATGACGATGTGTTGATGTTTCGTCTAACTCATGGTGTATTATTGTCGTCCTCGATTAATCCAGTGACGTATAGTCGTGTGTGGATCGATTGGTGGGAAAGTTTGTGTTCCCAGTGTAATTATTTGGTGGTCCCGAAATTTCTTCGTTGAAGGAATAACCCGATTGTGGTGACTGTAGGAAGTACTAGTCGGAGGAGCGTGTCGATTGCCCGTTGGCATCGACTTGTAAAATTGAGAATCACGGGTTTTCTGGGGTGGAAAACAAATGTTTGCACATAAGAGGATGTGCGATCGTTGAGTGGTACGGTTATGGACCGTTGGAAGTACTGAGTTTTGACGCAGCATGAATCCTTCTCGATTTGGATTAATGCAAGACTTGGTTCACGGCATAGTGGACCAAGTAGATCGCGTTGGGTGATGTAGTTATGAATGTAGTTTGTTGTGAGTTGTAGACGAGGGAACTTGAAGGAATATATGGTGTTTTTCGTATTTTCTAAGTGGGCATTTTGGACGTTGAGCGCATGAGATATCGCTTATTGCGGTAGTGCACGCTAGTGATTATTAGCGTGTGGTGAAAACTTCGGATTGATGGAAAATTGTTATGTACATCGAGTTGGGAGGTATGTCGGAGGACCATTGAGTGTGGGTCCGGTTGGTTAAGTGACGGAGATCACGGGGACGTGATCCAGTTTAAGTGGGGGAGAGTTGTAAGATCCTGAATTTTTGTGCATCAGAAAATGTTCCTGAAAGTGTCAGTAAATGTGTGCATCAGAAAGCGCCATTAAAAGTGAACCTAACACTTATTCATTTTCAGAATTTACATCAGAATCAGAATCTGTCAACCTCAGTCCCTGAACTTTTAAATTTAAAAGCTGACAGACTGCTTGGACCATCATGCGCTCCGCGCACGGGTATGGGTGCGCGTCGCGCACTATACCTGGCGACAGTTTTCTTTTTCTGTTAAATGAGTTTAATGAAGGGTAAAAGAGTAATTTCATATGGTGGTCGGGTTTTTGGCCACAAAACTGGTTCCAAGCTTATCTTATCTTCATTCCGCCTCATCCTCCTCCACTCAAACACTCTCTTTTCATCTTAGAGAGAGAAACCCACTTCTAGAGAGAGGAAGCTTGATTAGGGGAAGAAGAAGCTTGTTTCGGGTGAAAGCTCAAGTGTTAATGTTGTTCATCTCATTCTTGGCTACGTTTTTTTTGTAGTGGTTAGCTCTAACTCCGAATTTAATTGTAAGGTTCTTGTTCATGTTTAGGTTTTGAGCTAGTTAGGGATCTAAACCCCATTTCTCTTGAAATCCGGGGTTTTGTTATATGTATTGTGTAAGTAAACCTGATTATTGTGGGTTTAGAGTTCGAGGACGAATTTGGTCATGGTTTAAGTGTAAATCACTAAGTTGGAAGTTTGTGTGTAAATTTGATGTTCATAAGAACTTGTGTACTAGTCAAAAGGAGTATTGACTTGTTTTGTGTCAAATTATGTTTTGGCCCAAGATTTGATGAATCGCGTATATAAATATTTGATTTAGGTGTAAATTGGTATTTTGAAAATATAATCACTAGTCGTTGGTGATTTTGGGCGTTTTCGGAACTTATGTCAAAATGGGTGAATTGAATTGGGTCAAATTGATGACGACACTAATTTTAGATTAATTGAATGATAAGCACTTTTGTTAAGTGTTAAATGGCGTTTGGAACGATTACTACTTGAGTAGTAATTTAGTGTTAAGACCTATGTTGGTTTAAATGGTGATAAGTATAATTTAGGTTAAATTGTACTTGTTTGATGGGTCAGAATTACCACCCGTAGTGACAATTGGGATGAGCTCATTAGGAGATAAATGGGCGGGGTCAAACGAGAAAGGTGAGATCCCTCGACTATGGGATGTGAGTATCGAGTTCTCTTTTAGAGAATTGTTATTTATGTGTATTTGTACCTATATGTGTATTATAGGTAAAGGTTTGCTCAGTTGCGTTTGGAGGCAATTTACATACATGACTTGTGCGGGCATTTTGAGGTGAGTGGAATAATTATATATGTATGTATATGATTTATTTACTTATGGGATATGAGTTAAAGTTTGATGTTGATAATACCTCATGTATGGATTTAAAGTTCGATGTTGACGAAGTCATACCACTCCTGTAGTGACATTCGATGAGGGTTTTAAGTTCGATGTTGATGATACCTTATATGTGGGTTTTAAGTTCGATGTTGACAATACCACATTAATCATTTGATGAGGGCTTAAAGTTCGATGTTGGCGATACCTCATACGTGGGTTTTAAGTTCGATGTTGACGATACCACATTAATCGGGACGGATGGCATTTAATTTCGATGTTGACGATACCATTCGTACGGCTAGCCTGGAAATCTTGTGTACTAATGGATGTTGTGAACATCAATGTTTGTGTGTTGTAGTTTAGCATATTATATTGTTCGTGTTATATGCTATTTTTATACTAGCTCGTGATATCGAAGATTTAACGTTATACTTTGCGATGGTATGCTATTATATTGCTAGTATGTATGCGGAAATTGTGTAAGTGATTGCAAGTAAGTAGGTTATATATGTATGTGTATAATTATTGCATTCACTAAGCTTTATGCTCACCCCTCTCGTTGTTTACCTTTTTACAGGTATTGTATTATGAAGCTAGCTAGTTGTTAGACTAGTTGCGTAGGAGCGCTTGGGCTCGATGGGGTAGCTTTTGATAGTCCCCGGGATTATGCTCTTGGTATCGGGTTGGGTTATAGAGTCCTAACTCGTCTAAATGAAAATTGGGTTGAAACTTGTATTTTGGACTAAATGGTAATTTGGAAATATGTGGGCTCGATGTCGTAAAACTCGTTTTATTATTGGAACGTGTTAGTTTTACCTAATATTATATGTTGTGAAAAGCATCTCGTCTAAAAGTGTCGGGAAGTGAGAGATCTTTAAACCAAAAATGGAAATTTCGGACCGAAATGATCAGGCCTTGTGCACGCAGCGCACATCAAGGGTTGCGCGCCGTGCACCTTCTGCTTTTAAAAAAAAATCTTTTGCTGCGTATTCGGTTGTATAACGGGTTGAGTGGTTACATACAGATACG
Source organism: Rutidosis leptorrhynchoides (assembly GCF_046630445.1). NCBI lineage: Eukaryota > Viridiplantae > Streptophyta > Magnoliopsida > Asterales > Asteraceae > Rutidosis > Rutidosis leptorrhynchoides. The sequence goes on from NC_092336.1 coordinate 220,848,157, forward strand.
GATAACGTCCAACTCGAAGCTACATTTACCAAAAATGAAATATGAGAAGCTATCCGTGATTGTGGAAGTTCTAAAGCGCCGGGCCCTGACAGGTTTAACATGAATGCGTTCAATTGGTTTTGGTCTAACATGGAAATATCTCGCAGTTCTAATGCTTCTTTTACCGCCTTAATTCCTAAGAAACCAAACCCGCTTGGTCTCACTGATTATCGACCCATTAGCCTCATCGGATGTTACTATAAAATCATCGCTAAAGTGTTGTCCAAAAGACTTAAAAAAGTTATCCACAAAACTATTGGAATTGAACAAAGAGGTTTTTTGAAAGGAATATATATTCTCGATAGCGTCCTTATTGTAAATGAAACAATCGACGAATTAAAAAGACAAAGGAGAGAAGGATTCGTATTCAAGGTGGAATTTGAGAAAGCGTTCGATTGCCTAAAATGGGAGTTTTTAATTGAATGAGAAGCTTGGGCTTCGGTAATAGATGGATTAAGTGGATTCATTCATGCCTAAATTTAGCATTGATTTCTATACTTGTTAACGGTTCACCCAAGAGAGAATTCAAACCTGAAAGAGGTGTTAGGCAAGGCGACCCTTTATCGCCTTTTCTTTTCATCCTTGCAGCAGAATGTCTTAACATTCTTACTAAGCAAGCTATTAAAAATGGTCATCTAAAAGGAATTGAAGTAGGATAAGACAAAGTAACCGTGTCGCATCTCCAATATGTTGATGACACTATATTCTTTGGAATGGAGTCGAAAAAACACATCCATCACAATGAAAATCCTAAAATATTTTGAAGATCTTTCGGGTCTTAAAGTCAACTACCATAAGAGTAACCTGTTTGGTGTGAGTGTCACAAAAGTGGAGATCGAATCCATGGCATCTAGATTAGGGTGCAAGGCAGGTGAATTCCCATTCACATACCTCGAGGTTCCGATAGGGGTAAAAATGAACAAAGTTACCCTTTGGCAACCGGTAGTGGACAAGTTCAAGAAAAGACTCGCGGATTGGAAATCAAAGTCACTTTCATTTGGTTGGCGACTCACATTAGTAAAATCGGTACTCTCTAGCCTACCTCTTTACTTTTTCTCAATTTATCGAGAACCATCATCCTTATTAAAATCTTTGGAATCCATTACATGCAATTTTTTTGGGCGGTTCGGGGTCGGGTAAAAAACTTTGTTGGGTAAAATGGGTTGACACTTTATTATCATATGATTCGGGGGTATCAAGGTGGAGATTTAAAACCGAACATAATTCCTTTTAGGTAAAAATAATCTCTAGCATATATGGTCAGGATGGTGGTCTTTTTCCTACTAACATTGACAGGTTCAAGAAATATGGATCCACTTGGCTCGCTATCATTAAGGCTTATGTAGATATCGACACAACAGGAGTGGAATTTTCTTCTTCTTTCAGCAAATTAATTCGTGATGGTCGCAACACTGATTTTTGGAATGACTTCTGGCTTGATCACTTTCGGCTAAAAGACAAATTCAAACGCTTCTATGTTTTGGAGTCAAAGAAAGATGCTAATGTCCATGATCGAATAAACATAACAATCGGTGTAAACTTGGGATCATGGGCCTGAATTGGTCCACCAAGAGGAAGATTCGAAGGAGAGCTCGCTGAAATCAATGCCCTCTTTTCCTCTTTTACATTTCATAATAGGGTCGAAAACTCGGTTTCATCACAATGAGATTCATGGAAATGGAATCTGGACGCTAATGGTGTCTTCACAACTAAAGTGCTATCATTACTCATATCTGCACATAAATACCCATTAACCTAGATTAAGCCACCAATTGTTCGCAACTCGGTCATACCTCAAAAGGTGGAAATAATTATTTGGAGAGCCAAGCTACAAAGGTTACCGGTCTGAGTTGAACTTGATAAAAGAGGTATGGATTTAGATTCGATTATTTGCCCAATTTGCATCGATGAACTTAAAAACGTGGAACATATTCTTGTAAAATGCACATGTATCAAAGTTGTTTGGAATGGCTTCTTTCGATGGTGGGGGATTCATAATACTCAGATTAACTCTTTACATGATGCTTTCTCCATACCACGGGTAAAAAGATTCGGTTAGCATCGAAATGTGTTTGTGGTTACACCTTATGAAAACATATAAATCATAAAGTATTTCGTAACTCGAATTGGGTTCCTGCTCAAATTTTATTTGAAGTGCAATAAATAGTTTCAATTGGATCTCAAAGAGATAATAAAAATTTGACTTTCAATTGCATCAATGACTTATAAACCCGGGATTCTATATTACAAAGACAAATCGCGTTGGTGTTGGTTAAAGAATGAAGGTGAACGACTATAGATGAAGCACTGATTTTATCTCGTGGCATTAGCTCGTTAGTACTCTGTTTAGTTTATATTTAATCGTTGATTGTTTCGTTCATGTTGCTGTAGCTTTATTTTGATTGTAGGCTACAGTAATATCATTGCTCTTGTAATTTTGTCCATTCTATTAATAAAGTTTTCTTGTTTTTCCAAAAAAAAAAAAAAGATACTTCTCAAACGAAAAATACAGTTTAAGAAATTTTATTATTATATTGTATTTTTTATTATTTTACAATTTTATCTCAATTTTTATGTCTTATATGTAAGTATAAAAGTTAAAGGCATAAATAAAGTTTATTGTATTATATTTATCTATTTATAATAATAGTAATTTTAGTATAACCTAAAATAAAATACTGGTTAGAGGGCTCCCAATGGTTCGCCCAGGAGAACCGCCCAGGTCCGCCCACCCTAGGCGCCGATGGCACCAATTCCGCCCAGGTCTAGCCCAGGTCTCGCCCAGGCCAATTCGTCCAGCTCGTTTACTATCTTGAGCATTTTTGTGGGCGAGAAAAATGGGATTTTTTGCCCGTTAAATCGCCTCCAACGGCTATTTTGCCTCCAACGGCTCCAAACGGCTACTTTCCCCTTTTTTTTATATTTTCTATTTATTTTTTTTACTCTATTTAAACTCCATATCTCAACCCCATTTTACACACAACTTTCATATTACTTATCAATTTTTATTCATTTTTCTCACATCTTTCACCAAAAAAATGAGTTCCAAAAAAACACCAAACAAAGGAAAAACGAAACAACGTCCGGTAGTTCAAGATCCAAATTCAGTTAGTCGAGATATGATGCAAATGCTACTCGATAACTCGCAACAAACTACCGGGTTTTCTCGTTTTGGAAATACTAATGCATTTGCAGGTATGTTCGGAAATGTCCATCAACAACAATCTCAAAATGTTCCGATCTACCATAACCAACAATCTCAAAATGTTCCACTCTTCCCGAACCAACTATCTCAAAATGTTCCAATCTACCCGAACCAACTATCTCAAAATTAACAAATCTACCCGAACCAACAACAAACGAAACAAACACCTTATTATCCAAGTCCCCGTGACGAATCGTCCGACGAAGAAGTTCCCGAAACACCAACCCGAATCCGAACCCGAGCCCGAACCCGAACCCGAACCCGAACCCGAACGTGATCCGAAAGGAAAAGGAAAAGTGGTAGAAAAGAAAGTGAGGTGTCCGAAGACCGTGTGGACCGACTTGGAGACAAAAATTTTAGCCGAGAGTTTTGTATATGTTTCCGAACATTCAAGTGTCGTAAACGACCAAAGTCATACTTCATTTTAGGGAGAAGTCCGAAGACAATATAATTCGATTGTCCCGGTGAAAAGACGTCCGGATCAAATAAGTGGAAAATGGTCGAAAATGCAAAGGGATGTCAAGATATGGATCGGTATTTACAACAAATACGAGAGAATGTGGGAAAGTGGTTGTAATAATGACGACATTATGTCCGCGGCACGAATAGCTTTCAAAGCGTAAACAAAGGGACGACACTTTGCGTTTGAGGATGCGTGGCGAGTGTTAAGGAATTGCCCGAAGTTTTTAGAAGGCGAAAGTATTTCGAGTAGCAACAAACGAAAAGAACCCGATCATATACCAATTAATGATCAAACCGAGGGAAGTTCCAACCCGAACACAAGCATGCACCCCGACCCAACCCAAATGGAAAATTTGTTAAAGGATACCGACCCAATCCGACGTCCTCCAAGTCGAGCTAAAAGTCAAAGGGACTCTTACTCATCCGATGCCGCGAGCCGTATGTCTTCCGATGAAGTTCGCTTTAAAATTGCTCAATCGGTCCAAGCTTCACAAGATGTGGCGAATCAAACCATGAAAAATGTAGCGACCCGACCAAATCGTCATTGACGGCGCCGACTACTTAGGTCCCGTTACGTGGTCGTAGTCCCTATATGAGACTCGTTTGACCAAAATTAAGTCGCATTCTTTTGAAACGTATCATGCTTGCATAGTTTAATTTACAAAACCGTTCGACAACAATTTCAAGTTTGCAAAAGTATAAATTATAAATGAGATAACTTGCGACATAATTAGTTTAAAATCACGGTTGCTATAAATAGCGTAAGTATGTAAACGATATGTTTGAATCCAAAGGTGCTATCACTAGCGTATGTATGTATGTATGCTTGACCCCAAGCAAGAAATCAGAGTGTATGCATGTATGCTTGACTCCAAGCAAGTATGAGTGTACGCGGAAGCATGTATCAAATAGCCAAGTATGAACCTGAGAAACATATAGAAAACTGTCAACGAAAAATGTTGGTGAAATCATAGGTGTTTGTAAACGTTGTTTTTGAACCACAAGATTTAATATAAGATGATTATCAAAATCATTTGCATTCCAAAGTTGTTGTTTGTATCCCGGGCACCCAATTATCAAACTTAACTGTTTTGCACCCTTTGCATAGTGTTAGAACATACACCAGACCCGAAAATATATTTCATCCGCTAACGGTAGCGAACCGTTCGAATGAGGCTCGTCAAGCCCATGTGATCACATAATATAAGTTCACGTTTACACCCTGCAAGTGTAACTAATGATAATTGAATTGAGGCTTTTTGTTCAAACCCGTACGTGGAATGTTCGTTTTCGTACTTGTGTTCAAGTGTAAAAGTATGATACATATATGTTTCTCATCCCATAGTTTAAAGCATAAAAGTTGTTGAAAGATGGGACTATGATCTCACCTCGAGTGCACGAGTATAAAAGTACTTCACAAAGTAAACGTGTGCATGATTGTTGCTTAGCCTTAACCTAAACAAGTAAGTTGTATCAATTAACCGGTTACGACACAAGGTCGGGCAAAATGTGTTCAATTAGTCCTATGGCTCGTTACGACTCGAATAGTATAGCATGTGAATCACGTTGTCAAGTTTCATGCAAGAATCAAGTATAAAAGAAGATTAGAACGATTGCATAAACGTTTGGTTAAGTTTAACTAAAAGTCAAACTCGGTCAAGTCAAAGTCAACGAAAAAGTCAACACGTTCGGGTCGGGTCCCGAACTATTTTTGTAAGGTTTTTAATCATATGTAAGCATGTTAGAACAAGTTACATGTGAATCGGAGGTGCGTAGCGTAGCAAACATTTTCTAAATTTTGACCGTGTAGGTCAGAACCCAAACACGGCAAATGCCGCGCCGCGGCCAGAGGTGTCGCGCCGCGACATTAGGCGTGGCCTGGTACCTGGTCAGTTTCAAAAGTTCAAGTCTTGATCCAAAATTCAATTTAGCACAAAACGCAAACCGTAAACACTTAGAATACGCATCTTATATCATTGGAAAGCTCTTTTGACAAGGAATACAATTAACTACCTTTCACAAGCAAAAACATCAATTACAATAACCGAAAACTCGTCAATTGATCAAGAAAGGTTTATTTTCAAAGTTTCAAGTTCGTAAAACGTATTTTATGATTCGGGAATCCAATTTACATATACGATATGCCGTTTCGAAGGTAATTAAGCATACATTGCATCTAAACACTTACTAACAACATTAACAAGCATTCAACGCATCAAAAGTTCATTTCAAAGTCTATCAAACCCTAACCAAAATTCACAAAAATCAATAATCATGTGTTTGAAGTTTTCTTAATCAACCTACGCATCAAAACGAAGCTAGTGATACTAGTAACACAATTAAAACATGAACTTTAACAATCAAACAACATTTAATCTTCCAAAATGCAAGATTAAGCAAACCCATTTCAAATGTTCAAACTAGTTACTCAAAACAACAAATCGAGCAAACAAAATATATTCATGTTACACACGAGCCATAGACACTAACTAACACCATTTCAAGTATAAAAACACGAATTTAGAGAAAATCTAGAGTTTTAGAAATGTTACCCAAACTTGATGAAATTGGTACCAAAATGTAGAGGATGAAGAGAGGATCACGAAAATGTAATTTGTTTTGATGTTTCCTTCTTGATCCGGATTTAGATGATGATTTTATAAAGATGGGTGTTTGAGTTCTAAAATGGAAGAGAGAAAAAGAGGGAGAAGATGAAGTGAGAAATGAATGGATGAGATGGTGGGAGGTGGTGGTGACTAGTTACCAAAATTTGGTCAAGTGCCAAGATTAGTCCCTCAAGTTTCAAAGCGGGTGCGGGAATTAACCAAACGAATATTTTAAAAACGCTCGAGTAAACGAGTGATGTTATAATTAAATGATGGAATTATTATGAACGTTAGTCAACGGAAAATACGAATTTAAATAACGAAAGGTATTATTTAAAAAAAAAGACGGTGTTAAAAATAAATTTAACGGAAAAAGGCGGGATGTTACATTACCTACACCTTAAAAGAAATTTCGTCCCGAAATTTAGTTGGAAGTAGTAGTCGTTGTTTCTTCCTCGAGATCTTGTGTTGCCAATTCTACGAATAAGTGAAGGTACTTCCTTGGGCATTTCAACGAACTTTGACAGTCGGGTTTTTACGTTGGTTTAAAGTTTGGTTTCACGATTTATAGTTTCAATCGGTCCTCCTATGAGGTGGAGTTTATCGTTGATAGTAAGTTCATCGAAGAGGATAACAAGTTCTTGTTTCGCAAGACACGCCTTTAAGTTTGATACGTAGAATTTAGGATGAACGGAGACTCGAATGAGTTGAAAAATCTAAACGGCTAGTAACGGGTCCAAAACGCCCCAGGATTTTAAAAGGACTAAAAATATCGCAGATTTAGCTATCTACGTTTCCCGAAACGGATTACACCTTTTCAAGGTGTGACTTTAACGTTACGCGGTTACCCACTTGGAATTCGAGAGGTTCACGTCTAACATCGGCATAGTTCTTTTGGCGACTACGATCCGCCTTGAGCCTTTCTTGGAATTGAAAAATTTTCGGGTTGTTTCATGAATGATTTCGGGTCCGGTGGTTCGCTTGTCACCTACTTCGGTTCAACAATTTAAGAAAACGACAATTACGGCTATACGGGTCCTCGAAAGTGTGACGTTAAGACTTGAATGATAACCATCGTTGTAAGAGAATTTGGTTAAAGGCAAAAACTTTTCTCAAGTAAATTTGAAGTTGATAACACAAATTCGTATTACGGTTTCCAATGTTTGAATCGTATGTTTGCTCGGTCCGTCGGGTTGTGGTTGATGTGCGGTACTCATGTCTAAACGTGGTCCCGAGACTTTTTGTGAGGCACTCCAAAATCTAGAAGTGAAACGAGGATCTCGATCCGAAACGAGGTACATCTCTTTAAGGTATATTTGAAAGAGTTTGTTAGGACGTGAAAACGTTTGTTGGAACAAGTTTCCGTTTCTCAAGAATTTCGCGCCGCGGAAGATTTATCGGTTTTCGAAAATGTTCGATAGGACTATTCACCCTCGAGGCGAATACTAGTATAGTGTGAAGAGTCTCTCTCTCCATTGAGAATTTAGATAAAATATTTCCTTAAACGGAAGTACGAGTGTAAGGCGAGAGAAGTTTTCGCCTCGATGTGAGCATACCAAGCATTTTGTAGTTCGTCTATAAAAACTATAAGAAAACGAGATAGTACACACGTGTAACATATGTTTGAAGTCGAAAGAATTTGTCATTCATTCGGAAGCATCAATATGGTTCGACAATAATCGAAGATGTGTCCCGGGTATGGTTGTTATCAGTATTCTCGGAGTTTTCGGATGTTCAAACAAGAAAAATAAAGTCATGTACATGGCACATGGTGGTGATTAGGTTGATCGAGTCCAATCACCATCACGAATCATTAGAACTTTGGTATGGCTTACCGTAATATAACCACGTTGATCGAGTGTCGTTATATTACGCTAACTCATACCTCCATTCCCACATCACTCCATAACATCAAGTTCGTGTAACTGTGAAGATCTAGAATGAACAAAGTGTAACGACGTCTCAAACGTGACTCGTATTAAATCGAAAGAATTTCTGCAACTCTAAAGAAGCGTTCCCCGAGGGAAGTGTATAAATGTTTATTCACGTCAAAGCGGTTCGAGTCAGACAATAATGTATTCAGGTATGAAAAGAGTAACGAGTCATGATAACGAGTAGCACGCAACCGTAGTGATAAATGTTGATGACGATACTCACCTAGAGTAGTGATGGTAGTAACACCAAAAAGTAGATAGTAAGAAACACCAGTGGGAAACCGATAGTAAGTTGAAACGGTGGCAAATAACAATCCGGGTGACAGAGTTCCCGAACAAGTGTGACTAATGAAGTCGTCGTCATCCATACGTGTATGAATCTTGAATTTACGTGTGTTACCAGAAAGTGGCAGAATACGGATTCGTATGATGAAAGCTTGGTACCATCAAGAAGTTTGCCTAAGAATGATTCAAGTATAATGCACAAGTAGTCAAGTAAGTGCTATCTATAGCAAATGTATGTCAGAATGCAATGGCTAACTATCCGGTTGTAGTCTAGATTCACTAATGCGTCCCAACGACTCTGTCAGACACACTAATGCACATCCTAGTTCCCTACAACCTACGCTCTGATACCATCTGTAGCAACCCAACCAAATCGTCATTGACGGCGCCGACTACTTAGGTCCCGTTACGTGGTCGTAGTCCCTATATGAGACTCGTTTGACCAAAATTATGTCGCATTCTTTTGAAACGTATCATGCTTGCAAAGTTTAGTTTACAAAACCGTTCGACAACAATTTCAAGTTTGCAAAAGTATAAATTATAAATGAGATAACTTGCGACATAATTAGTTTAAAATCACGGTTGCTATAAATAGCGTAAGTATGTAAACGATATGTTTGAATCCAAAGGTGCTATCACTAGCGTATGTATGTATGTATGCTTGACCCCAAGCAAGAAATCAGAGTGTATGCATGTATGCTTGACTCCAAGCAAGTATGAGTGTACGCGGAAGCATGTATCAAATAGCCAAGTATGAACCTGAGAAACATATAGAAAACTGTCAACGAAAAACGTTGGTGAAATCATAGGTGTTTGTAAACGTTGTTTTTGAACCACAAGATTTAATATAAGATGATTATCAAAATCATTTGCATTCCAAAGTTGTTGTTTGTATCCCGGGCACCCAATTATCAAACTTAACTATTTTGCACCCTTTGCGTAGTGTTAGAACATACACCAGACCCGAAAATATATTTCATCCGCTAATGGTAGCGAACCGTCCGAATGAGGCTCGTCAAGCCCATGTGATCACATAATATAAGTTCACGTTTACACCCTGCAAGTGTAACTAATGATAATTGAATTGAGGCTTTTTGTTCAAACCCGTACGTGGAATGTTCGTATTCGTACTTGTGTTCAAGTGTAAAAGTATGATACGTATATGTTTCTCATCCCATAGTTTAAAGCATAAAAGTTGTTGAAAGATGGGACTATGATCTCACCTCGAGTGCACGAGTATAACAGTACTTCACAAAGTAAACGTGTGCATGATTGTTGCTTAGCCTTGACCTAAACAAGTAAGTTGTATCAATTAACCGGTTACGACACAAGGTCGGGCAAAATGTGTTCAATTAGTCCTATGGCTCGTTACGACTCGAATAGTATAGCATGTGAATCACGTTGTCAAGTTTCATGCAAGAATCAAGTATAAAAGAAGATTAGAACGATTGCATAAACTTTTGGTTAAGTTTAACTAAAAGTCAAACTCGGTCAAGTCAAAGTCAACGAAAAAGTCAACACGTTCGGGTCGGGTCCCGAACTATTTTTCTAAGGTTTTTAATAATATGTAAGCATGTTAGAACAAGTTACATGTGAATCGGAGGTGCGTAGCGTAGCAAACATTTTCTAAATTTTGACCGTGTAGGTCAGAACCCAAATACGGCAAATGCCGCGCCGCGGCCAGAGGTGTCGCGCCGCGACATTAGGCGTGGCCTGGTACCTGGTCAGTTTCAAAAGTTCAAGTCTTGATCCAAAATTCAATTTAGCACAAAACGCAAACCGTAAACACTTAGAATACGCATCTTATATCATTGGAAAGCTCTTTTGACAAGGAATACAATTAACTACCTTTCACAAGCAAAAACATCAATTACAATAACCTAAAACTCGTCAATTGATCAAGAAAGGTTTATTTTCAAAGTTTCAAGTTCGTAAAACGTATTTTATGATTCGGGAATCCAATTTACACATACGATATGCCGTTTCGAAGGTAATTAAGCATACATTGCATCTAAACACTTACTAACAACATTAACAAGCATTCAACGCATCAAAAGTTCATTTCAAAGTCTATCAAACCCTAACCAAAATTCACAAAAATCAATAATCATGTGTTTGAAGTTTTCTTAATCAACCTACGCATCAAAACGAAGCTAGTGATACTAGTAACACAATTAAAACATGAACTTTAACAATCAAACAACATTTAATCTTCCAAAATGCAAGATTAAGCAAACCCATTTCAAATGTTCAAACTAGTTACTCAAAACAACAAATCGAGCAAACAAAATATATTCATGTTACACACGAGCCATAGACACTAACTAACACCATTTCAAGTATAAAAATACGAATTTAGAGAAAATCTAGAGTTTTAGAAATGTTACCCAAACTTAATGAAATTGGTACCAAAATGTAGAGGATGAAGAGAGGATCACGAAAATGTAATTTGTTTTGATGTTTCCTTCTTGATCCGGATTTAGATGATGATTTTATAAAGATGGGTGTTTGTGTTCTAAAATGAAAGAGAGAAAAAGAGGGAGAAGATGAAGTGAGAAATGAATGGATGAGATGGTGGGAGGTGGTGGTGACTAGTTACCAAAATTTGGCCAAGTGCCAAGATTAGTCCCTCAAGTTTCAAAGCGGGTGCGGGAATTAACCAAACGAATATTTTAAAAACGCTCGAGTAAACGAGTGATGTTATAATTAAATGACGGAATTATTATGAACGTTAGTCAACGGAAACTACGAATTTAAATAACGAAAGGTATTATTTAAAAAAAAGACGGTGTTAAAAATAAATTTAACGGAAAAAGGCGGGATGTTACATTACCTACACCTTAAAAGAAATTTCGTCCCGAAATTTAGTTGGAAGTAGTAGTCGTTGTTTCTTCCTCGAGATCTTGTGTTGCCAATTCTACGAATAAGTGAAGGTACTTCCTTAGGCATTTCAACGAACTTTGACAGTCGGGTTTTTACGTTGGTTTAAAGTTTGGTTTCACGATTTATAGTTTCAATCGGTCCTCCTATGAGGTGGAGTTTATCGTTGATAGTAAGTTCATCGAAGAGGATAACAAGTTCTTGTTTCGCAAGACACGCCTTTAAGTTTGATACGTAGAATTTAGGATGAACGGAGACTCGAATGAGTTGAAAAATCTAAACGGCTAGTAACGGGTCCAAAACGCCCCAGGATTTTAAAAGGACTAAAAATATCGCAGATTTAGCTATCTACGTTTCCCGAAACGGATTACACCTTTTCAAGGTGCGACTTTAACGTTACGCGGTTACCCACTTGGAATTCGAGAGGTTCACGTCTAACATCGGCATAGTTCTTTTGGCGACTACGATCCGCCTTGAGCCTTTCTTGGAATTGAAAAATTTTTGGGTTGTTTCATGAATGATTTCGGGTCCGGTGGTTCGCTTGTCACCTACTTCGGTTCAACAATTTAAGAAAACGACAATTACGGCTATACGGGTCCTCGAAAGTGTGACGTTAAGACTTGAATGATAACCATCGTTGTAAGAGAATTTGGTTAAAGGCAAAAACTTTTCTCAAGTAAATTTGAAGTTGATAACACAAATTCATATTACGGTTTCCAATGTTTGAATCGTATGTTTGCTCGGTCCGTCGGGTTGTGGTTGATGTGCGGTACTCATGTCTAAACGTGGTCCCGAGACTTTTTGTGAGGCACTCCAAAATCTAGAAGTGAAACGAGGATCTCGATCCGAAACGAGGTACATCTCTTTAAGGTATATTTGAAAGAGTTTGTTAGGACGTGAAAACGTTTGTTGGAACAAGTTTCTGTTTCTCAAGAATTTCGCGCCGCGGAAGATTTATCGGTTTTCGAAAATGTTCGATAGGACTATTCACCCTCGAGGCGAATACTAGTATAGTGTGAAGAGTCTCTCTCTCCATTGAGAATTTAGATAAAATATTTCCTTAAAAGGAAGTACGAGTGTAAGGCGAGAGAAGTTTTCGCCTCGATGTGAGCATACCAAGCATTTTGTAGTTCGTCTATAAAAACTATAAGAAAACGAGATAGTACACACGTGTAACATATGTTTGAAGTCGAAAGAATTTATCATTCATTCGGAAGCATCAATATGGTTCGAAAATAATCGAAGATGTGTCCCGGGTATGGTTGTTATCAGTATTCTCGGAGTTTTCGGATGTTCAAACAAGAAAAATAAAGTCATGTACATGGCACATGGTGGTGATTAGGTTGATCGAGTCCAATCACCATCACGAATCATTAGAACTTTGGTATGGCTTACCGTAATATAACCACGTTGATCGAGTGTCATTATATTACGCTAACTCATACCTCCATTCCCACATCACTCCATAACATCAAGTTCGTGTAACTGTGAAGATCTAGAATGAACAAAGTGTAACGACGTCTCAAACGTGACTCGTATTAAATTGAAAGAATTTCTGCAACTCTAAAGAAGCGTTCCCCGAGGGAAGTGTATAAATGTTTATTCACGTCAAAGCGATTCGAGTCAGACAATAATGTATTCAGGTATGAAAAGAGTAACGAGTCATGATAACGAGTAGCACGCAACCGTAGTGATAAATGTTGATGACGATACTCACCTAGAGTAGTGATGGTAGTAACACCAAAAAGTAGATAGTAAGAAACACCAGTGGGAAACCGATAGTAAGTTGAAACGGTGGCAAATAACAATCCGGGTGACAGAGTTCCCGAACAAGTGTGACTAATGAAGTCGTCGTCATCCATACGTGTATGAATCTTGAATTTACGTGTGTTACTAGAAAGTGGCAGAATACAGATTCGTATGATGAAAGCTTGGTACCATCAAGAAGTTTGCCTAAGAATGATTCAAGTATAATGCACAAGTAGTCAAGTAAGTGCTATCTATAGCAAATGTATGTCAGAATGCAATGGCTAACTATCCGGTTGTAGTCTAGATTCACTAATGCGTCCCAACGACTCTGTCAGACACACTAATGCACATCCTAGTTCCCTACAACCTACGCTCTGATACCATCTGTAGCGACCCGACCAAATCGTCATTGACGGCGCCGACTACTTAGGTCCCGTTACGTGGTCGTAGTCCCTATATGAGACTCGTTTGACCAAAATTATGTCGCATTCTTTTGAAACGTATCATGCTTGCAAAGTTTAGTTTACAAAACCGTTCGACAACAATTTCAAGTTTGCAAAAGTATAAATTATAAATGAGATAACTTGCGACATAATTAGTTTAAAATCACGGTTGCTATAAATAGCGTAAGTATGTAAACGATATGTTTGAATCCAAAGGTGCTATCACTAGCGTATGTATGTATGTATGCTTGACCCTAAGCAAGAAATCAGAGTGTATGCATGTATGCTTGACTCCAAGCAAGTATGAGTGTACGCGGAAGCATGTATCAAATAGCCAAGTATGAACCTGAGAAACATATAGAAAACTGTCAACGAAAAACGTTGGTGAAATCATAGGTGTTTGTAAACGTTGTTTTTGAACCACAAGATTTAATATAAGATGATTATCAAAATCATTTGCATTCCAAAGTTGTTGTTTGTATCCCGGGCACCCAATTATCAAACTTAACTGTTTTGCACCCTTTGCGTAGTGTTAGAACATACACCAGACCCGAAAATATATTTCATCCGCTAACGGTAGCGAACCGTCCGAATGAGGCTCGTCAAGCCCATGTGATCACATAATATAAGTTCACGTTTACACCCTGCAAGTGTAACTAATGATAATTGAATTGAGGCTTTTTGTTCAAACCCGTACGTGGAATGTTCGTATTCGTACTTGTGTTCAAGTGTAAAAGTATGATACGTATATGTTTCTCATCCCATAGTTTAAAGCATAAAAGTTGTTGAAAGATGGGACTATGATCTCACCTCGAGTGCACGAGTATAAAAGTACTTCACAAAGTAAATGTGTGCATGATTGTTGCTTAGCCTTGACCTAAACAAGTAAGTTGTATCAATTAACCGGTTACGACACAAGGTCGGGCAAAATGTGTTCAATTAGTCCTATGGCTCGTTACGACTCGAATAGTATAGCATGTGAATCACGTTGTCAAGTTTCATGCAAGAATCAAGTATAAAAGAATATTAGAACGATTGCATAAACTTTTGGTTAAGTTTAACTAAAAGTCAAACTCGGTCAAGTCAAAGTCAACGAAAAAGTCAACACGTTCGGGTCGGGTCCCGAACTATTTTTCTAAGGTTTTTAATAATATGTAAGCATGTTAGAACAAGTTACATGTGAATCGGAGGTGCGTAGCGTAGCAAACATTTTCTAAATTTTGACCGTGTAGGTCAGAACCCAAACACGGAAAATGCCGCGCCGCGGCCAGAGGTGTCGCGCCGCGACATTAGGCGTGGCCTGGTACCTGGTCAGTTTCAAAAGTTCAAGTCTTGATCCAAAATTCAATTTAGCACAAAACGCAAACCGTAAACACTTAGAATACGCATCTTATATCATTGGAAAGCTCTTTTGACAAGGAATACAATTAACTACCTTTCACAAGCAAAAACATCAATTACAATAACCGAAAACTCGTCAATTGATCAAGAAAGGTTTATTTTCAAAGTTTCAAGTTCGTAAAACGTATTTTATGATTCGGGAATCCAATTTACACATACGATATGCCGTTTCGAAGGTAATTAAGCATACATTGCATCTAAACACTTACTAACAACATTAACAAGCATTCAACGCATCAAAAGTTCATTTCAAAGTCTATCAAACCCTAACCAAAATTCACAAAAATCAATAATCATGTGTTTGAAGTTTTCTTAATCAACCTACGCATCAAAACGAAGCTAGTGATACTAGTAACACAATTAAAACATGAACTTTAACAATCAAACAACATTTAATCTTCCAAAATGCAAGATTAAGCAAACCCATTTCAAATGTTCAAACTAGTTACTCAAAACAACAAATCGAGCAAACAAAATATATTCATGTTACACACGAGCCATAGACACTAACTAACACCATTTCAAGTATAAAAACACGAATTTAGAGAAAATCTAGAGTTTTAGAAATGTTACCCAAACTTAATGAAATTGGTACCAAAATGTAGAGGATGAAGAGAGGATCACGAAAATGTAATTTGTTTTGATGTTTCCTTCTTGATCCGGATTTAGATGATGATTTTATAAAGATGGGTGTTTGTGTTCTAAAATGGAAGAGAGAAAAAGAGGGAGAAGATGAAGTGAGAAATGAATGGATGAGATGGTGGGAGGTGGTGGTGACTAGTTACCAAAATTTGGCCAAGTGCCAAGATTAGTCCCTCAAGTTTCAAAGCGGGTGCGGGAATTAACCAAACGAATATTTTAAAAACGCTCGAGTAAACGAGTGATGTTATAATTAAATGACGGAATTATTATGAACGTTAGTCAACGGAAACTACGAATTTAAATAACGAAAGGTATTATTTAAAAAAAAGACGGTGTTAAAAATAAATTTAACGGAAAAAGGCGGGATGTTACATTACCTACACCTTAAAAGAAATTTCGTCCCGAAATTTAGTTGGAAGTAGTAGTCGTTGTTTCTTCCTCGAGATCTTGTGTTGCCAATTCTACGAATAAGTGAAGGTACTTCCTTGGTCATTTCAACGAACTTTGACAGTCGGGTTTTTACGTTGGTTTAAAGTTTGGTTTCACGATTTATAGTTTCAATCGGTCCTCCTATGAGGTGGAGTTTATCGTTGATAGTAAGTTCATCGAAGAGGATAACAAGTTCTTGTTTCGCAAGACACGCCTTTAAGTTTGATACGTAGAATTTAGGATGAACGGAGACTCGAATGAGTTGAAAAATCTAAACGGCTAGTAACGGGTCCAAAACGCCCCAGGATTTTAAAAGGACTAAAAATATCGCAGATTTAGCTATCTACGTTTCCCGAAACGGATTACACCTTTTCAAGGTGCGACTTTAACGTTACGCGGTTACCCACTTGGAATTCGAGAGGTTCACGTCTAACATCGGCATAGTTCTTTTGGCGACTACGATCCGCCTTGAGCCTTTCTTGGAATTGAAAAATTCTCGGGTTGTTTCATGAATGATTTCGGGTCCGGTGGTTCGCTTGTCACCTACTTCGGTTCAACAATTTAAGAAAATGACAATTACGGCTATACGGGTCCTCGAAAGTGTGACGTTAAGACTTGAATGATAACCATCGTTGTAAGAGAATTTGGTTAAAGGCAAAAACTTTTCTCAAGTAAATTTGAAGTTGATAACACAAATTCGTATTACGGTTTCCAATGTTTGAATCGTATGTTTGCTCGGTCCGTCGGGTTGTGGTTGATGTGCGGTACTCATGTCTAAACGTGGTCCCGAGACTTTTTGTGAGGCACTCCAAAATCTAGAAGTGAAACGAGGATCTCGATCCGAAACGAGGTACATCTCTTTAAGGTATATTTGAAAGAGTTTGTTAGGACGTGAAAACGTTTGTTGGAACAAGTTTCTGTTTCTCAAGAATTTCGCGCCGCGGAAGATTTATCGGTTTTCGAAAATGTTCGATAGGACTATTCACCCTCGAGGCGAATACTAGTATAGTGTGAAGAGTCTCTCTCTCCATTGAGAATTTAGATAAAATATTTCCTTAAACGGAAGTACGAGTGTAAGGCGAGAGAAGTTTTCGCCTCGATGTGAGCATACCAAGCATTTTGTAGTTCGTCTATAAAAACTATAAGAAAACGAGATAGTACACACGTGTAACATATGTTTGAAGTCGAAAGAATTTGTCATTCATTCGGAAGCATCAATATGGTTCGACAATAATCGAAGATGTGTCCCGGGTATGGTTGTTATCAGTATTCTCGGAGTTTTCGGATGTTCAAACAAGAAAAATAAAGTCATGTACATGGCACATGGTGGTGATTAGGTTGATCGAGTCCAATCACCATCATGAATCATTAGAACTTTGGTATGGCTTACCGTAATATAACCACGTTGATCGAGTGTCGTTATATTACGCTAACTCATACCTCCATTCCCACATCACTCCATAACATCAAGTTCGTGTAACTGTGAAGATCTAGAATGAACAAAGTGTAACGACGTCTCAAACGTGACTCGTATTAAATCGAAAGAATTTCTGCAACTCTAAAGAAGCGTTCCCCGAGGGAAGTGTATAAATGTTTGTTCACGTCAAAGCGGTTCGAGTCAGACAATAATGTATTCAGGTATGAAAAGAGTAACGAGTCATGATAACGAGTAGCACGCAACCGTAGTGATAAATGTTGATGACGATACTCACCTAGAGTAGTGATGGTAGTAACACCAAAAAGTAGATAGTAAGAAACACCAGTGGGAAACCGATAGTAAGTTGAAACGGTGGCAAATAACAATCCGGGTGACAGAGTTCCCGAACAAGTGTGACTAATGAAGTCGTCGTCATCCATACGTGTATGAATCTTGAATTTACGTGTGTTACCAGAAAGTGGCAGAATACGGATTCGTATGATGAAAGCTTGGTACCATCAAGAAGTTTGCCTAAGAATGATTCAAGTATAATGCACAAGTAGTCAAGTAAGTGCTATCTATAGCAAATGTATGTCAGAATGCAATGGCTAACTATCCGGTTGTAGTCTAGATTCACTAATGCGTCCCAACGACTCTGTCAGACACACTAATGCACATCCTAGTTCCCTACAACCTACGCTCTGATACCATCTGTAGCGACCCGACCAAATCGTCATTGACGGCGCCGACTACTTAGGTCCCGTTACGTGGTCGTAGTCCCTATATGAGACTCGTTTGACCAAAATTATGTCGCATTCTTTTGAAACGTATCATGCTTGCAAAGTTTAGTTTACAAAACCGTTCGACAACAATTTCAAGTTTGCAAAAGTATAAATTATAAATGAGATAACTTGCGACATAATTAGTTTAAAATCACGGTTGCTATAAATAGCGTAAGTATGTAAACGATATGTTTGAATCCAAAGGTGCTATCACTAGCGTATGTATGTATGTATGCTTGACCCCAAGCAAGAAATCAGAGTGTATGCATGTATGCTTGACTCCAAGCAAGTATGAGTGTACGCGGAAGCATGTATCAAATAGCCAAGTATGAACCTGAGAAACATATAGAAAACTGTCAACGAAAAACGTTGGTGAAATCATAGGTGTTTGTAAACGTTGTTTTTGAACCACAAGATTTAATATAAGATGATTATCAAAATCATTTGCATTCCAAAGTTGTTGTTTGTATCCCGGGCACCCAATTATCAAACTTAACTGTTTTGCACCCTTTGCGTAGTGTTAGAACATACACCAGACCCGAAAATATATTTCATCCGCTAACGGTAGCGAACCGTCCGAATGAGGCTCGTCAAGCCCATGTGATCACATAATATAAGTTCACGTTTACACCCTGCAAGTGTAACTAATGATAATTGAATTGAGGCTTTTTGTTCAAACCCGTACGTGGAATGTTCGTTTTCGTACTTGTGTTCAAGTGTAAAAGTATGATACGTATTGATACGAAGCGAGGTGTATATAAAATAGTTATTATTTTACTAGGAAAAACTATTAAATACGATACAATTTTACACAAGATATTTATTTATTTATAGAATGGATATACTTAAACCTTGCTACAACACTTATAGGCAGTGTACCTAATCGTACAGTAGTGTAGTTTTTAGTAAGTCCGGTTCGTTCCACAGGGAAATCTTTAAACAAAGCTCAACGCTATATTAGTTTACTTTTATAAAAATACAAATATATATATAAGTGATATTATTATTATAAAGGGGGGTTTTTACCGTTTAATGACCGGCTTGTCGATTTTAAAACTTTAGTCGCAGTTAAAACCTAATGTAAAATATAAAATAAATACAAGACTTTAAATTAAAGCGTAAAGTAAATAACGATAATGAAATTGCGAATAATAAAAATGCGATAAAATTAAATTGCGATAATTAAAAGTACGATAATTAAAAGTGCGATTAAATAAAATAACAATAAATAAAAGTGCGATAATTAGAAGTGCAATTAAATATAAAATAAAGGAAATTAAATATGAAATAAAAGAATTATGCTTATTTAAACTTCCGTAATCATGATGTTTGACGTGTTGATTTTAGTTTTATGCCCATGGGTTAATTGTCCTTTGTCCTGGATTATTCAATATGTCCGTCTGGTTTTTGTCCATAACAGTCCATCAGTCATAAATATAAATTGCAAGTGTCCTTGTCAAATTATTATTATACCCGAAGATAAATATTCCAACTAATTGGGGATTCGAATTGTAACAAGGTTTTAATACTTTGTTTAATGAATACACCAGGTTATCGACTGCGTGTAAACCAAGGTTTTACTACTTTGTTAACAATTACACCAATTACCCTTGAATGTAATTTCACCCCTGTTTTGATTATTCTAGTGGCTATTAATCCATTCCCGTGTCCGGTTAAATGAACGATTATTCGTACAAATAAATACCCCGCCCATCGTGTCCGATCGAGTGTATATGGTAATTTATAGGGACGCCCAATTGTAAATCTTTATATTAACATTAACAAACTTTCATTTAGTTAAACAAATATAAAGCCCATTAATAGCCCATAGTCTAGTTTCCACAAGTGTCGTTCTTTTGTCCAAACCCCAATTATGGTACAAAGCCCAATTACCCAATTTTAGTAATTAGCCCAACATCATGATTACTTCGTTTTAAATAAGCATAATAATAACTTAGCTACGAGACATTAATATAAAAAGGTTGAACATAACTTACAATGATTAAAAATAGCGTAGCGTTACACGGACAGAATTTCGACTTACACCCTTACAACATTCGCTAACATACCCTTATTATTAGAATTATAATTAAAATTAAAATATAAATTATAAATATAAATATATTTACGTATGAAGAGGAAGAAAAAAGATGTGTTAAATTTGATCAGAATTCGGTTGGCTTTATAGCCAGACTTGATTTTTGGGGCTCCGCGACTCGCGGCAAAATGCCCTTAAAACTCCGCGAGTCGCGGAGAGGTATTTACAGCTCACACCCTTGGAGTTTCTTGCTGCCGACGGTTTTTATTATATATATATAATATATATATAATTAATATAATTAATTATATAATATATTATATTTATATACATAGTTAACTTGTAATTTTTAGTCCGTTGCGTCGAGCGTTAAGAGTTGACTCTAGTCCCGGTTCCGGATTTTCGAACGTCCTCGCGTACAATTTAATATCTTGTACTTTGCGTTTTGAATCTTGTACTCTTGTGATTTCGAGACGTTTCTTATCAATAATTGGAACCTTTTTGATTGTCTTTTGTACTTTTGAGCTTTTTGGTCGTTTGCGTCTTCAATTCGTCGAATCTGTCTTTTGTCTTCACCTTTTATTATTTAAACGAATATCTCTTGTAAATAGAACAATTGCAACTAAAAGCTTGTCTTTCTTGAGGAATAATGCTATGAAATATATGTTCGTTTTTAGCATTATCAAATATTCCCACACTTGAGCGTTGCTTGTCCTCAAGCAATATCGTCTTGAAATACTAGAATCACTTCTTTATTCTTCACACTTTGTACATCAGTGATTTCTATACGGCGGTATAAACAATGGTAGTAACGATATGGTTTACAGTCCCACATGACTATAAAAATTTAGATCCATTAAGGAAATTGGATCTTTATGAAAACATTTGATCTTTTTGAAAATTAAATCTAGTTTTTACCCTAGATAAGTTTTCCGGAATAACCCTTTACCGGTGTTTGCAAAATATTTTTGTGGGTTTGGTGGATTTCAGATTTGAAAATTTTAGCTCAAAACTTGCGGTTTTGTGTCACCCACTTGCTAACCTTGTATTTGGAAAGCAACACGTCCAGTTTACTTGTTCCGTATATTACCTTTCGGCAAACTACCGTCCGGTTGTAAAGGAAAGCGTTGAACAAGCAACTGTTAAGGCAATGTCTCGTGACATGCTTTTGATTATGGTTTATAACGTGTCGGACGCAATTACTATCCTTGGTAGGAGCAATAGTAAAGCTCACCCTTATAATTTGTCGGTTTGGCACAAAGTCCTGTCTTTGACCATGCTATGCAACCACCGTTCTTACGGTTGACACCCGATTTAGTTCAGGTGACCTAATGAATTTCAGGTGAATTCCTAGGATTTTACGTTCAATGGTAATGAACGCATTGAAAATAGGGTTTTCAGAAAACAAATCGGTTTATAATTTTTGATCAAAATATTTTCTCGTTTAAGCTCGAGTTTAGATATCATTGAATTCCATGAGTTTGAATTCTCAATCTTTAAGGTCAATCTCAAGGATTGAGTAATATCAGGCTTAAAAGCTGATTTTTAATCTTTAAGGAGATTATCCTTTCTGGGGATCTGATTCATTAGTCTTATCAAGCTAATTTGCACGGTGCCCCCCCATTGTACGAGATAAATCCTTCTCATGGTTAGGATAAATCTGACCACTTGGCGACCCTGTTTTATGCTGAGGTCCGTGGATTTCCTGCTGATTTTAGTGATGACTTTTCTAGATTTTTCGTCAACCTACAGCTGGTCTGGACGACAACTTCATGACCTAAATCAAGAAGCGCGTGTCTTTTTCGGAAGACTTTACTTCCTTTTAATGATGGAATTGATTCATCGTGTAGATCCATCTCTTCTTTTCTTTCATCGGGTAAAACAGTTTAGTTTAGTCCAAAGCAAAAGTATTTTCAGTTATTTGTTACAGATATATGTGACATATGTTTAAAATAACTTGGTAAATTTTCCCACACTTGGCTTTTATTTTCCTTTTTATCGTCCTCTATTCCATTTTAAATGAATTTTAACATTTTAGTTTGTTTCTCAATTTATGTCCTTTCCGAGGTAACAATAATTTCGGTGTTAAAACCTAGTTTTATCGTTCATAAATATGTATAAACATGATTTTAATTCATTTAATTGAAAATTTTGAAAAATTTTACTAGAATTGGGTAGTCAGTATATAAGACTAGGGCTGTTCTTTTTTATCAGAGAGCACTAGATTCTAATACAACTACTGCTTTACTAGTATTTTTAATGGTAACCAAGTGTTTAATATAAAAATTTTAAAATCCGAAAGAATTTAATCCCTTCCCACACTTAAGATCTTGCAATGCCCTCATTTGCAAGAAATCAGTAACAAATTATATTATTGAGGGTGATTTGTGTGAAAATGATTAAATTTTTACCAAAGTTTCCAAATATATTGGCGTTTGTTTGCTGAATGATAAATGGTGCACATCATTTGTTCATTCCGTCTTGTTGTTATTTCACATGTATTTTGCATCTTGTCGTCAAAATTAGTTGCTTTTGCTGAACTTAATGCCAGTCTTTGAAAATGCGTTGTTTTACCCTGTTGTGTACATAAGATAAACTGCAAACATATATACATATTTTTGAAGTTTGGTTTATTACCCCACATTCAAAAATTATTAAAATCTAAGAATAAAAGTTAGATAATTATAAAAATGATTACAATATTAACAAAAATATTAAATGTATCAATAATTACAAATTACAAAATAATAAAAAATAATAAGTAAACTAAGGATGATATTGGTACCAATAGGGGTTCCACGCATAACCATAAGTGCTATAGAATGCTTCGGCAGGGTCATACGTAGGATATGGTGGCTGCATCTCTATCGACCAAGGAGGGAAGACGGGTTTCGGTGTAGGAATATAGTTTCTACCTATATGTTGGCAATGCGCTATGATCTGGTTCTGATGAACTTGCCAATCTTCAAATGCTCTCTGTCTAGCATTTTCGTATTCCTGAGAAGCTATAAACCTATGCATTTCTTGCATCTCATTCCCCCCTCCTACATTACCTTGTTCCTGGTTTCTCTCTACCTGTGGATGTCTACCATTGTATCGTACTGCGGCGTTATTTCGCCGCTTCAAAACTTTTGCACCATGGTATACATTTAAACCTATAGTGTCGCGGGGTTCCGGCTCTTCTACTAATAATCCCCCCCGACTTATATCCACACCGAGATATTCACCAATCAAAGTAATAAAAATACCACCTCCTATTATGCTATGTGGACGCATCCCCCGAACCATAGCTGATAAATAATAACCCACACAATATGGTATACTTACAGCGCTGTGTGGGTCTCGAATACACATATGGTAAAACAAATCTTGTTCATTTACCTTTTCTTTGTTTTTACCCCTTTGTGTAATCGAATTAGCTAAAAACCTATGTATTACTCTTAATTCGGCTCTATCTATATCCAAATAAGAGTAGTTTCCCCCCTTGAAACGGTGATGGCTTGTCATTTGACTCCACACACCGTGTGTATCAAAATTCTCATCTATCTTTCTACCGTTTAGTATCAATCCTCTACAATCGGCAGACGCTAACTCCTCAGGCGTATATATACGTAAAGCCTGAGCCATGTCCAGTAAAGACATGTGGCGCATCGAACCGCCTAACAAAAATCTAATAAAAGAACGATCGGTTAAACTAGCTACCCGATCATTCAACTCTATACTACATAACAACTCTTCACACCATACTTTATATACAGGTCTGCGTATGGTGAATAAACATATCCAGTCATTAAAAGAAGAATTACCATACCTCTGTACCAGTAATTCCCTAATTGGCCCGGCCAATTCTACAGCTTCCAAGGGTCCCCATTCTATGACCCTCGGTACCTCAACAACCTTGGAATGAAGAGTATGCAAACCCCGTTGATATTTTGGATAATCTATCCAAAGTCTGTCAAATCGCAGGTTCGGGTGCAACTGTTCCAAGTGCATATCTGAAAAGGTCATGACTGGATGAGGTACATCCTGCTTGTAGTAGTTATCTACCTCCTGTTGTTCCAAGTTCTCAGCAGGAGCATGGCGGGCTTGGGATGAAGATTCACCCCTTTCATTCTGCAAAACACATCAAACACAAATTTTGTGCATCCAAATATGCATTAGTGTCAGCAAAATCATCAATCAAAATAATTACAATGACATTATCAATTTATATCAAACTTAAGCTTATTTTCACCTTTTTATCAAATCTACACTTTTTCAAATAAGCATATACGAAAATTTTCGCCAAGTTCATAAGCATTCAACTTAAATAACATGTCAAAATAATCATTACTAGCAAATAAACAAGTCTCAAATGGCATTATCTTTCAAAAATCAAGTTCATGAATTTTGGATTTGAAAAAGTCCACTTTAATTCTCAAAATCATGTTTAGGCTCAAAGTTTGGATCATTTAACTACCTAGACATGTTACACTACTCAATTTAGCAACAATTCATGACAAAAATCGGCCATAACCTGTTTATATCAAAAAGCCCCAAATTGCTCAAGAACACAAACCCTAGATTATTCAAAATTTGAAGTTTAAGGCTTCTAATCATGTTAAACAGCATCAATCTAGGTTATACAAGCATAATACATAAACAATTTAAGTCTAATTACACTAGAAAGCATCAAAATCAAATTGGGGAAAAATAGCTCAAGAACACTAAAATTCGAATTAAATGGTGTTTAGGTGTAGAAATTTACCGTTTTTCTTGAGTAGTTCTTAGATATCATCCTTCTCAACATGATTTTAGCAAAAAATTTGGTGATTAACGGTTAAAAATTGAGATTTTTGGGGGTGATTTTCGTGGGTTTTCGCAGTATTTTTCGGGTGTTTATGCAGTGTGTTTGTGTGTGGGAGCTGATCAGTTCGTGTGCAGCTCTTATTTTTTTTTCTGTAATCCGGTCTCTCCGCGACTCGCGGAGATTTACCCTCCAAACTCCGCGAGTCGCGGAGTTTGGTTATTTTTTTTTTTTTTTTTTTTTTTTTATTATCATTAACTTATTAAAACAATTAAGTAATTAATTTTAAAATTTTGTTTCCCATATTATTTAGGACGAGGTCGTTTCGGATCGATGTCCTAGTCCGTCCTTCGACAAAATTTTAAAATTTGTCTTTTTGTAGCGATTGTTTTAAAAGCTAAGATTTTTGGGTTTTTTCAATGTTTTTGGCATACTTTAAATCAATAAGATTAAAAATAATGATAATAAAAGTTCTCGTCCCTCCCTCGGGTAAAGCAATTTCGGTTCAAAGACCTAGTCTTCAACTTACGACGAATTTTAAAAATCATATTCTTAACTTAATGAGATAAAGTAAATTTTTGTTTTTAAATTCACACAACATAAATATAAAATTCAAAATTAATATTAAAAATTAAAAATTCACACCAAACTTAAAATTTAAAATGCATAAAATTAAAAATTAATATTTTAAAAATTCACACCAAACTTAATTTATAAATTTATAAATTCATACCACACTTATATTAATTTTTCAAATATTTACAATTTTAAATATATTGTTTTTACAAAGTTTACAATATTAATTTAAGATTTAAATATTAATTTTAAAAACATGGTAAAAAATAAATTAAAAATCTTTTTGTCTTTTTATCCCACTTTAATCAATCAAATATTATCAAAAATATGCGCCCCTCTTTTCGGTAAAGTAATTTCGGTTCCAAGACCTAATTTAACTCATGACGAATTTTTGAAATATTTTGGGTTGATTGTTTAAAGATATTTATACCTTAAGAATAAACGTTAAATTTCGCAGTGATGTAATAAATTTTTGAATGATATCAATAATTTCGGTCGCCAAACCTAATTTTATTCAATACCAATTTAATACTTTTTAGCGAACAAATTAGCGTTTATTATCAAAAGGTTAAAAATAAAAATAAAAATAAAAACTGTACAGACATACCTGTGAAATAGATTTCTTAGTTATATGATCTATTATATTCATAAGATAGTCGGTTTAATTGGTTTTCCATGGCTGCATAGGCGTAACCTCGAGCATTCATTGTCTTTTCTTCTAAACATATGAACGGTCCGTCTCTGCATAAAGTAACAAATTCGGTATTTGAATAGGTTTGATTATTTGAACATTTACCTCCATGTGACCATTTTCCGCATTTGTGACATCGTTCTAGGTGTCGTGCTCTTCTTTTTGCTGCGGATTTTGATTTTCCTTTACCAAATTGTAACTTATTATCTTCGCATCTGGATCCTTTTCTAACTCCGTCCATTCTTTCTCTGATTACTGATACTATTTCACTCGGTAGTATGTCATTATTTCTTTTAGTGATCAAAGCGTGTAGCATTAGACCATGGTTTAATTCACAGGCAGTCTTCATTTCGTAAAAACCTAAAAAAAATAAAAATTCAGAATGGGGGGAGAAGACTAGTTCTTTAGGGTCTGCTAGGGAAAGACCATACGTGTTCCATTTTCGAGAACTACACGAAAACAGACAATCTAACTCTAACAGAAATACATATTATCCTTTAAAGATTTGATTCTCCCGACACTTAGTTAGCTGTGGTGTCGAAATTGTGATTAACTTCGTTGTCGACTTCCATCGGACTATGTATGTAATGTTTAACTCTGTGACCATTAACTTTAAATTCAATCCCATTTGAATTTATCAATTCTATCGTTCCGTATGGGAAAACTCTTTTGACTATGAATGGTCCAGACCATCTTGATTTTAATTTTCCAGGAAATAGCTTGAATCGTGAATTGAAAAGAAGAACTCTGTCTCCTTCTTTAAATTCTTTTGAACTTCTGATTCTTTTATCATGCCATTTCTTCGTTCTTTCTTTATAGATTAACGAATTTTCGTATGCTTCATGTCTTAATTCTTCTAATTCGTTTAGTTGACTTAATCGTAGACGTCCGGCTTCATGTAAATCAAGATTACATGTCTTCAAAGCCCAAAATGCTTTGTGTTCAATTTCTACTGGAAGATGACATGCTTTTCCATAAACAAGTCTAAAAGGTGTGGTTCCAATTGGAGTTTTGTAGGCTGTTCTAAAAGCCCAGAGTGCATCCTCCAATTTAATGGACCATTCCTTCGGATTTGATCCTACGGTTTTCTCTAGAATACGTTTTAAAGCTCGGTTGGTATTTTCAACTTGTCCACTTGTTTGTGGATGATATGCGGTGGAGATTTTATGAGTTACTCCATATCTTTTAAGAACTTTCTCAAGTTGATTATTACAGAAATGAGTACCCCGATCACTTATTAAAGCTTTCGGTGTTCCAAACCTTGCAAAAAGACGTTTTAAAAAGTTGACTACAACTCGTGCATCGTTAGTTGGGAGAGCTTGTGCTTCCGCCCATTTAGATACATAATCAATGGCTACGAGTATATATAGATTATTATGAGATTTTGGAAATGGACCCATAAAGTCAATACCCCAAATGTCAAATACTTCACATACTTGGATGACATTTTGTGGCATTTCATCACGTTGACTTATTCTTCCGGCCCTTTGACATGCATCACAGGATTTGCAAAGAAGGTGTGCGTCTTTGTAAATTGTAGGCCAATAGAATCCAGCTTCATAAACTTTTCTTGCTGTTAGTTGAGGCCCATAATGTCCTCCTGTTGGTCCTGTGTGACAATGGTTTAAAATTTTACTAGCTTCATCTCCAAATACACATCGGCGTATTATTCCATCGGGACAACTTTTAAACAGATGTGGATCTTCCCAGAAATAGTGTTTTATATCACTGAAGAATTTCTTTCGTCTTTGGTACGATAATCCTTTTTCAAGGAATCCACAAACTAAGTAGTTTGCATAGTCTGCAAACCATGGGATTTCTTTATAATCTATCTTCAATAGATATTCATCAGGAAAGTTGTCTTGTATGGCCGATTCATTTAGAACTTCTAATTCGGGATTTTCAAGACGAGAAAGATGATCAGCGGCGAGATTTTCTGCTCCTTTTTTATCTCGGATTTCAATATCAAACTCTTGTAAGAGTAAGATCCAACGGATTAATCTTGGTTTAGCATCTTGTTTTGAAAATAGGTATCTAAGAGCAGAATGGTCGGTATAGACCACCGTTTTTGCTAGAACGAGATATGATCGAAATTTGTCAAAAGCAAAGACAATAGCAAGGAGTTCTTTTTCAGTAGTTGTATAGTTCGTTTGTGCTCCTTGTAATGTCTTACTAGCATAATATATAGGTTGAAATCGTTTTTCAATCCTTTGTCCCAAAACGGCTCCCATTGCAAAATCACTTGCATCGTACATTAGTTCAAATGGTAGATTCCAATTTGGTGTTATCATGATCGGCGCATTAGTGAGTTTTTCTTTAAGAATATTAAAAGATTTGATACATTCATCTGAAAAGATGAATGGCGCATCCTTTTCTAGGAGTTTATTCATAGGAGTGGCAATTTTAGAAAAATCTTTTATGAAACGTCGGTAAAAACCGGCATGCCCTAGAAAACTCCTAACTCCTCTAACATTGGTGGGATGTGGAAGTTTAGCAATTACATCTACTTTAGCTCTATCCACTTCAATTCCTTCTTTTGAAATTTTATGTCCAAGAACGATGCCTTCTTTAACCATGAAATGGCATTTCTCCCAATTAAGTACTAGATTTGATTTTTCGCATCTAATTAGCATTCGTTCCAGATTAACTAGACATGATTTAAATGTATCACCGAAGACTGAAAAGTCATCCATGAATACTTCCATGCATTCTTCTATCATGTCATGAAAAATCGCCATCATACACCTTTGAAAGGTTGCAGGGGCGTTACAAAGTCCAAATGGCATGCGTTTGTAAGCAAAAGTACCATAAGGGCACGTGAATGTGGTTTTCTCTTGATCTTCGGGTGCTATTGGAATTTGAAAATATCCGGAAAATCCATCTAGGAAACAATAGTAACTATTTCCGGCTAATCTTTCCAACATTTGATCTATGAAAGGTAAGGGAAAGTGATCTTTTCTGGTGGCGTCATTTAATTTTCTATAATCAATACATACACGCCATCCTGTTACAGTCCTAGTAGGAATAAGCTCATTTTTCTCATTTGTAATGACAGTCATGCCACCCTTCTTAGGCACGCATTGAACTGGGCTTACCCATGGACTATCAGAGATTGGATATATCAAACCTGCATCTAGCAGTTTAATAATCTCTTTCTTAACTACATCTTGCATATTAGGATTTAGTCTTCGTTGGCGTTGCACATACGTTTTATGACCTTCTTCCATAAGGATTTTATGTGTGCAATACGAAGGACTTATTCCTTTAATATCATGAATCTTCCATGCAATGGCTGGTTTATGAGCTTTCAACACAGAAATGAGTTGTGATTTCTCATTTTCAGTAAGAGAAGACGATATTATTACAGGTAATTCAGATTCACCATGTAAATAAGCGTATTCCAAATGGTTTGGAAGTGGCTTTAACTCTAATTTCGGAGGTTCTTCTATCGATGATTTATATCGATATCTGTCTTCTTCTTTTAGCATTTTAATTTCTTCTGTTGCTGGTTCATATCCATTAGCTATAAGTGTAGCTAACATTTCAGCTTCATCAATTGGTTCATTACCTTCTCCTAAAGAACATTCTCCTGTTCCTTGTAATTCTGGAAATTCTTCTAATAATTCTGCATGTGCATCTATAGTTTGAATATAATAACATGTATCATCTGCAGATTGTGGTTGTTGCATTGCTCTATCAACTGAAAAGGTAACACTCTCATCCTCTATACTTAGGGTCAGTTTCTTACCGAACACGTCTATCATTGCTTTAGCCGTGTTTAAGAATGGTCTTCCTAATATTAGAGGAACTTGAGAATCTTCTTCCATGTCCAAAACAACAAAATCTACTGGAAATACTAAAGTACCAACTTTAACTAGCATGTTCTCCATTATCCCTCTAGGATATTTTATTGATCGATCGGCTAGTTGTATGCTTATTCTTGTTGGTTTCAATTCTCCAAGGTCTAGTTTAGCGTATAGTGAATACGGCATTAGATTTATACTAGCACCTAAGTCTGCCAATGCTTCTATTGAACTAAGACTACCCAGAAAACATGGAATTGTGAAACTTCCTGGATCAGATAGTTTTTCTGGTATCTTATTCAACAGCACTGCTGAACAATTTGCATTCATAGTAACAGCCGAGAGTTCTTCCATTTTCTTTCTATTCGTGATTAGATCTTTCAAGAATTTAGCATATCTTGGCATTCCTGAAATTACATCAATGAAAGGAAGATTTACATTTATCTGTTTAAACATATCCAAGAATTTGGATTGCTCGGCTTCAAGTTTCTCTTTCTTCATTTTACTCGGATAAGGAAGTGGTGGTTGGTATGGTTTAACATAAGGTTTATCCTTAACTGTGTTATCTTCATTAACCTTTTCAACTACCGGTTCTTTTTCCTTATCTTGATCAGGTTGTGGTTCTTGTGGAGTAGGAATAGTTTCATCAGAAGTTACAGGTATTTCAGGTGGTTTAAGTGTTGTACCACTTCTTGTGGTAATAGCTTTAGCTGTTTCATTCCGGGGGTTAGCATTTGTATCGCTTGGTAGACTTCCCGGTTTTCTTTCACCTATTAACCTTGCTAGGTTACTTACTTCTTGTTCCAGATTTTGAATAGAAGCTTGTTGATTTCTAAATGCTTGAGCATTTTGTTCATTGGTTTGTTTTTGAGATGTGAAAAACTGCGTTTGAGTTTCAACTAGCTTCGTCATCATATCTTCTAAATTTGGCTTTTTATCATCGGTTTGTTGTGGTGGTTTGTTTTGAAAATTAGGTCTTTGCTGATTATAAGTATTATTGGATACTTGTTGATTGCTAGGACCTTGTTGGTTATTGTATGGAATATTTCGGTTATAATTCTGGTTTTGATTGTAAATCGGTCTTGGCGGTTGATAATTATTCTGATAATTATTTCCAGGCCTTTGATTTATGTATGAAATATTCTCTCTTTGTTCCATTGTTAATTCAATACTTAGACAATCTTTTGTCAAATGTGGTCCTCCACACTGCTCACAACTAATTCGTATTGAGTGAATATCCTTAGTCATCTTTTCCATTCGTCTCTCGAAAGCATCTATCTTTGCTGAAATGGAATCTAAGTCATGGCTAGATTCGGCTCTAGCTGCTTTAGATGATCTAATGATGTCTTTTTCTTGGTGCCACTCATGTGAGTGGGAAGCAGTGTTATCAATAATTTTGTAAGCATCAGTTTCGGTTTTCTTCATAATAGAACCACCAGCTGCTATATCTATGTCTTTTCTTGTAGTGATGTCGCATCCTTGGTAGAATATTTGTACTATTTGACAGGTGTCTAAACCATGTTGCGGACATCCTCTTAACAATTTTCCATATATTGTCCACGCCTCATATAGAGTTTCATTTGGCTTCTGTGTGAACGTAACAATTTCTGCTTGAAGTCTTACGGCTTTAGATGCAGGAAAAAATTGTTTAAGAAATTTGTCAATTAAAACATCCCATGTATCAATCGCCCCTTCAGGTAACGATTCCAACCAATCTTTGGCTTCTCCCTTTAAAGTCCAGGGAAATAACATGAGATATATCTGTTCATCCTCCACTTCTCGTATTTTAAATAGTGTGCAGATCCTATTAAAGGTACGTAGATGTTTATTTGGATCTTCCTTCGGCGCACCACTAAATTGGCATTGATTAGTCACCATGTGTAAAATTTGTCCTTTGATTTCATAATCTGGCGCATTAATGTCTGGATGAGTAATTGCGTGACCTTGGCCAGTGCGTTTAGCTCTCATTCGGTCTTCCATACTTAAAGGTTCCAGATTCTCCATAATTGAATTTGTTGACTCGGTATCACTAGATGGTTCTGATTTAATAGTTCGATCCTCAACAATCTCTGTTTGAATGATTGGTGGCTCCGGAGGAAAGTTTAGTGGTTCAGGATCTATGAACCGTTCCTGAATATTTTCCGGATTCTCAATTGTGAGGTCGGGTTCAAAAAATGGATTATCGGAAATTTGAACTGAAGTACTTGGTCTACTGGATGACGATTCTAAAGAAAAATCAACGGCGGTTATATTTGTTAAACGATGTCTTGATCGAGTTACAGGTGGTGAACGTACAAAAGGTGATGAACGTCTTGCTCGGTGCATTCACAGAATATCCTATTAGTTTTAAAAAGGAAAGAAAAATTATAATAAGTTATCCAATCAATAGACTTTTCTGATTTTGCCCACGTTTCGAATAGCCAAAAGATGCAGCAGAGGGGCAGGATTCGTTTGGTCTCAATATAATTGAGGACTGTTTGGCTCCAATAACCCGGTCCACGTACAAATCCAACTATTACTACGAACCAGAAAATTTTGATGTCTATTAATTTAACCACTTAAAATAAATTTTCGTAATTTTAAGAAATTTAGATAAGAAGTAGAAAAATTTTAAGTCCTAAAAACTAGAATGGCGAGAAATAAGAGAGAAAAAGATTGCGCGTCGAAAAATGTCGAAAAAGAAAAAATGGTTGAAAAATAAAAGGTGACGGAAAAATAAAAGAAACTTATAAAAACTTAAAAATACTTAACTAATTTAACCTTATTACTACAACTAACTTAAAATTATAATCGCAAATTGAAATTACTAATTGGAATGATAATTGGTACATAGTAAAAGGTCTCTAAAAATATTAAAGCTTACAGGAAAAACTAAATTCCAAATGGAAATAACTTAAAAAAAGAAACTAAAATTTAAAAAGGCGTCGCAAAATTCTAAAGCACCTAAATCTTAGTCTAAAGAAAAAGCACTTAAGGAATTCTACGGCAAAGCCTAAAAATATAGGAGTAAAAATAACTATAGCTAAAACTAAGTTTAAAATTAAATATGAGCTAAAAAATACAAATATTACGCTACAATAATTAAAAAGGTACAAAATATAAAAATATACAAAAAGTTGTAAAAAGTACAATTTTTATAAAAAATATTATTTTTATAAAACTATTAATTTTACAATTTTATATAAAACTAATTTAACTAAAATATATATAAATAAAAAGTAAAAGTAAAATTAAAACTAATAATAATAATAATAATAATTAGTTTTTAATAATAATAATAATTAAAAATACCCGTAATCAATGCTTGATTAGGGTTTTTGTCCGTGTGTCAGAAGGTCTCCGCGAGTCGCGGCAAATAAAGAAGAAATCCCCGCGAGTCGCGGGGTTCAGGAATTCAGTTGACAGCTTTCACTTTTTACGCGTTTTTCTTTATTTTTTTTTTTTTTATTTTCTGTTTTCTGTTTTTTAAATAAATAAAAGATTTTAAAATAAAACTTATATTTTTATAAACTAAAATAGAAATAAAGAAACTTATAAAACTTAACTATTTAACAAAATCTTAAAAATACTAATATTTTTGTTTTTTTTTTTATTTATATTTATATTTTCGAATATTTAAAACGTATTTTTACAAAAACAACTTTTAATAAAAGTAACTAAAAATTTTTTTTTATATTAGCGTTGCGCTTCCGGCTTTTAAGATAGTTCCCCGGCAGCGGCGCCAAAAATATACTTGATGCGAAGCGAGGTGTATATAAAATAGTTATTATTTTACTAGGAAAAACTATTAAATACGATACAATTTTACACAAGATATTTATTTATTTATAGAATGGATATACTTAAACCTTGCTACAACACTTATAGGCAGTGTACCTAATCGTACAGTAGTGTAGTTTTTAGTAAGTCCGGTTCGTTCCACAGGGAAATCTTTAAACAAAGCTCAACGCTATATTAGTTTACTTTTATAAAAATACAAATATATATATAAGTGATATTATTATTATAAAGGGGGGTTTTTACCGTTTAATGACCGGCTTGTCGATTTTAAAACTTTAGTCGCAGTTAAAACCTAATGTAAAATATAAAATAAATACAAGACTTTAAATTAAAGCGTAAAGTAAATAACGATAATGAAATTGCGAATAATAAAAATGCGATAAAATTAAATTGCGATAATTAAAAGTACGATAATTAAAAGTGCGATTAAATAAAATAACAATAAATAAAAGTGCGATAATTAGAAGTGCAATTAAATATAAAATAAAGGAAATTAAATATGAAATAAAAGAATTATGCTTATTTAAACTTCCGTAATCATGATGTTTGACGTGTTGATTTTAGTTTTATGCCCATGGGTTAATTGTCCTTTGTCCTGGATTATTCAATATGTCCGTCTGGTTTTTGTCCATAACAGTCCATCAGTCATAAATATAAATTGCAAGTGTCCTTGTCAAATTATTATTATACCCGAAGATAAATATTCCAACTAATTGGGGATTCGAATTGTAACAAGGTTTTAATACTTTGTTTAATGAATACACCAGGTTATCGACTGCGTGTAAACCAAGGTTTTACTACTTTGTTAACAATTACACCAATTACCCTTGAATGTAATTTCACCCCTGTTTTGATTATTCTAGTGGCTATTAATCCATTCCCGTGTCCGGTTAAATGAACGATTATTCGTACAAATAAATACCCCGCCCATCGTGTCCGATCGAGTGTATATGGTAATTTATAGGGACGCCCAATTGTAAATCTTTATATTAACATTAACAAACTTTCATTTAGTTAAACAAATATAAAGCCCATTAATAGCCCATAGTCTAGTTTCCACAAGTGTCGTTCTTTTGTCCAAACCCCAATTATGGTACAAAGCCCAATTACCCAATTTTAGTAATTAGCCCAACATCATGATTACTTCGTTTTAAATAAGCATAATAATAACTTAGCTACGAGACATTAATATAAAAAGGTTGAACATAACTTACAATGATTAAAAATAGCGTAGCGTTACACGGACAGAATTTCGACTTACACCCTTACAACATTCGCTAACATACCCTTATTATTAGAATTATAATTAAAATTAAAATATAAATTATAAATATAAATATATTTACGTATGAAGAGGAAGAAAAAAGATGTGTTAAATTTGATCAGAATTCGGTTGGCTTTATAGCCAGACTTGATTTTTGGGGCTCCGCGACTCGCGGCAAAATGCCCTTAAAACTCCGCGAGTCGCGGAGAGGTATTTACAGCTCACACCCTTGGAGTTTCTTGCTGCCGACGGTTTTTATTATATATATATAATATATATATAATTAATATAATTAATTATATAATATATTATATTTATATACATAGTTAACTTGTAATTTTTAGTCCGTTGCGTCGAGCGTTAAGAGTTGACTCTAGTCCCGGTTCCGGATTTTCGAACGTCCTCGCGTACAATTTAATATCTTGTACTTTGCGTTTTGAATCTTGTACTCTTGTGATTTCGAGACGTTTCTTATCAATAATTGGAACCTTTTTGATTGTCTTTTGTACTTTTGAGCTTTTTGGTCGTTTGCGTCTTCAATTCGTCGAATCTGTCTTTTGTCTTCACCTTTTATTATTTAAACGAATATCTCTTGTAAATAGAACAATTGCAACTAAAAGCTTGTCTTTCTTGAGGAATAATGCTATGAAATATATGTTCGTTTTTAGCATTATCACGTATATGTTTCTCATCCCATAGTTTAAAGCATAAAAGTTGTTGAAAGATGGGACTATGATCTCACCTCGAGTGCACGAGTATAAAAGTACTTCACAAAGTAAACGTGTGCATGATTGTTGCTTAGCCTTGACCTAAACAAGTAAGTTGTATCAATTAACCGGTTACGACACAAGGTCGGGCAAAATGTGTTCAATTAGTCCTATGGCTCGTTACGACTCGAATAGTATAGCATGTGAATCACGTTGTCAAGTTTCATGCAAGAATCAAGTATAAAAGAAGATTAGAATGATTGCATAAACGTTTGGTTAAGTTTAACTAAAAGTCAAACTCGGTCAAGTCAAAGTCAACGAAAAAGTCAACACGTTCGGGTCGGGTCCCGAACTATTTTTCTAAGGTTTTTAATCATATGTAAGCATGTTAGAACAAGTTACATGTGAATCGGAGGTGCGTAGCGTAGCAAACATTTTCTAAATTTTGACCGTGTAGGTCAGAACCCAAACACGGCAAATGCCGCGCCGCGGCCAGAGGTGTCGCGCCGCGACATTAGGCGTGGCCTGGTACCTGGTCAGTTTCAAAAGTTCAAGTCTTGATCCAAAATTCAATTTAGCACAAAACGCAAACCGTAAATACTTAGAATACGCATCTTATATCATTGGAAAGCTCTTTTGACAAGGAATACAATTAACTACCTTTCACAAGCAAAAACATCAATTACAATAACCGAAAACTCGTCAATTGATCAAGAAAGGTTTATTTTCAAAGTTTCAAGTTCGTAAAACGTATTTTATGATTCGGGAATCCAATTTACACATACGATATGCCGTTTCGAAGGTAATTAAGCATACATTGCATCTAAACACTTACTAACAACATTAACAAGCATTCAACGCATCAAAAGTTCATTTCAAAGTCTATCAAACCCTAACCAAAATTCACAAAAATCAATAATCATGTGTTTGAAGTTTTCTTAATCAACCTACGCATCAAAACGAAGCTAGTGATACTAGTAACACAATTAAAACATGAACTTTAACAATCAAACAACATTTAATCTTCCAAAATGCAAGATTAAGCAAACCCATTTCAAATGTTCAAACTAGTTACTCAAAACAACAAATCGAGCAAACAAAATATATTCATGTTACACACGAGCCATAGACACTAACTAACACCATTTCAAGTATAAAAACACGAATTTAGAGAAAATCTAGAGTTTTAGAAATGTTACCCAAACTTGATGAAATTGGTACCAAAATGTAGAGGATGAAGAGAGGATCACGAAAATGTAATTTGTTTTGATGTTTCCTTCTTGATCCGGATTTAGATGATGATTTTATAAAGATGGGTGTTTGAGTTCTAAAATGGAAGAGAGAAAAAGAGGGAGAAGATGAAGTGAGAAATGAATGGATGAGATGGTGGGAGGTGGTGGTGACTAGTTACCAAAATTTGGCCAAGTGCCAAGATTAGTCCCTCAAGTTTCAAAGCGGGTGCGGGAATTAACCAAACGAATATTTTAAAAACGCTCGAGTAAACGAGTGATGTTATAATTAAATGACGGAATTATTATGAACGTTAGTCAACGGAAACTACGAATTTAAATAACGAAAGGTATTATTTAAAAAAAAGACGGTGTTAAAAATAAATTTAACGGAAAAAGGCGGGATGTTACAAAAAAGCTACAAGATGATAGCAGCATGCGGACTATGTTTAAAGGGTTGAAGCTTCTTTTCAAACCGGTGTCACGTGATTTGCCTCCCGATGAATACGATATGCTAATGCTTGCTCGAGACAAAATTAAGAAAAAATATGCGAAGAAATTGCAAAACTTGGACGACGACGACGAGGAGTAGTTTGATTATTTAGCTTTCTAGTATTTTTTTTTAATTGTCGTAATCTTTTAATTTTAAATTGTCGTAATGTTTTAAATTTTAATTATTGTATTTTTTTTAATTTTAATGAAATGGTAGTTTTATGTTTTTTATTTTAAATTTATTATATAAATATTAATAATTATTTGATAATATAAAATAATTCAAAAAGAAAATAAAAAAATAGAAGGATGAGTGTCTTTGTTGGAAGTGTTTAGTCCTGGGATGGAGGTACTGATATAGCGCTGAATGGTTGGTTAGTCCTGAAAGACATCCTGTCACCATTGAGAGCACTCTTAGAGAGAGTCCCAACATACTATTTTTGTTTATATATATACTGTGGACTTGTATATACAACTTTATATATTACACGGAGTATTACACTTTATATTCCATTACATGACACTTACATTATCATCAGTTCCATTATCTCGCACAGTCTCTTCCATTATCATCGCACAGTCTCTTCAAGTGGCATACAACTTTGTGTGTGTGTGTGTGTGTGAGAGAGAGAGAAACAAACGAACAGTGTACTTGGATGCTATGAACTATCCCTGATTTTCATGAGTTCAATTTCTTCAAAAATCAACATATACTTTTTCACAATTTGTCTCTAAATTAAAGATCTATCAATACCGTTATCTGTTAACCTAGGCGGAGAATCTCCACGTTGTTTCGAGACTACAATGTATGATTATTAAAATCCGTGTTTGATTTTGAAAATGAAATGATTTTTGTGATTGATTGATACACAGTAGGGTTATTTATTGATGAAGCAGCAAGAATTGTATGATTTTTGATAAAGGAAGATGAGGGTAATCATGTGTTAAAAGGAATCAGCTGAATGGGGACTAGTATGGTTTTGGAGGTGACCGAATAATCAGCTGAATGAGACATTTCAATTATTTAAGTCGCAAGTAAACACATTAACTTTCTGACCGAATAAGCTTGCCAGTCAACTCAGTCCGTTAATACGTAAGTGAACAGGCCCACAAGTTAAAAATAAAATCATGTATCATCATCATCATCATCATGTCATCTTTGTTCAAAGAACTTGATTACTTACGAATCCCTTATGCTGATATCAAGTTAAAAATAAAATCTTGTAACATCATCATCATCATCATGTCATCTTTGTTCAAAGAACTTGATTACTTACGAATCCCGTATGCTGATATCAAAGCTGCTACCAATAACTTTGACATCGGAAACATGATACGAATCCCGTATGTGTAAAAGAATCAATATTATTGTAGAAAGGATTCTACATATCCAAGAAGTACCACTCTTGAAATGGGTATGAGTTATTTCTCGTTTTAAGCATAAAAATATGGGATTATAGCAAAAATGACCATTCCCAGCAAGTTTCTTGCGCTGGAGCCCAAAAAAAAAAAATTTTGCCAGGTTGCCCTCGCAAGACGCAAGGTGCCTTGCGTCTTGCCCTCGCAAGGCGCAAGCTTGCGTCCTTGCGACTTGCGAACTTGCGACCTTATCTGATCAGATGTTGGATTTTCAGATAAGATTTAGTAAGATTTTTGTCGGATAAGATTTTACTCTATTTATAGTATGACCCTGGAACTTTGATTTCACAGTCTCATAAAAATTCCATCCTTGTGCAATTCATTGATTAAAGGTACTTTAAGGTACTAATTTAAGCATTTTTCTTCACTAATTATAGTATTTATTATTTGTTTGTATGATGATTATTTTTAATTAGTTTGTTATTTACAGTTAATCTCAGTTAATATCCATGGACAGAAGAGCTAGAGCTTCACACCGACGACTATTAGCCGACCGTCCCATTCTTCCTGGTATTAACGTTGTTGCTCAAGGTGGTTTTTCCGCGTACTGGCGGGGAATAGATGCTGGAGATTTTCTATATCGTCAAGTTAATGAGTACTATCCCAGACTTGTTAGGGAATTCTATGCTAACTATGTCTTTGATCCACGTAAACTGAAATGTGTTCACGTGAACATGTTTGGTTATTCCTACGATTGGACGTTGGAGGAGTTTGGTGAGATTCTGGATATTCCAGATGGAGATTTCAAGTTTTTCAGTCTTAGCAAGGATGTGAAAAAGGCCCCGAGGAGGTCAGCTACAGGAAATTCATTCTCAGCTTCTGGGTTTGTTTCGGGACTATGTAAACCTGGTTTTTACATGCCAAACAGTGGTCCTGTCATTATCAGGGAGGAAGATATTCAGGACCAGTATCAACAGATGATTAATGTCATCAAGAAGAATGTCATGTTTCGAGATGATGCTGATGTGGAGCTATTTGTAACTGAAGTTTTGATTTTGATGTGTTTGCTCGAACAAATCCCAATTAATCTGGCATATGTGGTTGCTAATCGGATGGCAGGATTGCCTGCAGCTGGTGGGAGTGGATTGCCGTATGGCATGTTGTTGAACAACTTCTTTGCTGATGAAGACGAGTTGGTGTATCCTTCTGATCGAGAAGTGTTGAATGCTCAGATTATGTATGCTGCTGCAATTTAATTAATCTTGGTTGATCATGTAATAAAGTAGGTCGTAGGGCCTTTTATACTACTGGTTAATGAAATGGTATTTTAATTTTAGCCTATCTGTTTTATTGGTCATTTTAATTTTCAGTACAAGTTCAAGGACGACGGGAGTAATTTGGTCAATAACTTTTATAAACTTACACTTAAGCACTAGATAAATATTTGTAAACATAGATGGACATATACATTAACAGTAGTTAAACAAATAAAAAAAAAACTCAAATAGCAGCAACATAAAATAGTAATCATAGCATACGCAAAGACGCAAAACAAGCCTTGCGAGACGCAAGACGCAAAGTTTGTGGATCTTGCGTTCTTGCGTCTTTGCGTCTTGTGTTTTTTATTATTAGGTTATAAACCTAATAATAACATTCACTTGACACACACACTTCGCAAATACGCACAGACGCAGAGAAGCAAATTACGTGAAACCTAGCCAAACGCAAATACGCAAAGATCCATCATCTTCTCTCTCGTTCAAACAGTAGATCGATACCACCATCACCACCTGCACTACCACCAGTTCATCCATCGTATTCACCACCACCACCACGTACCAGCGTCTACGTCACAAACTACGTCACCATCGTCTTCGTCTGCTCCATTTTAACTACGAAATAAATCAAGATATCAACCTAATAACAATGGCAAATCCGCAGGTTAGTTATTCCTTCACTATATATGTTAGTTATTTGGGAGGTGTATATCAATTTCATATGTTCATATATAAATCTGAAAATGTGCACACCAACTGTTCGATGAAATGTCTCTGTGATAATCATCATTATTAAACCGTATTCTTGCTTTTTTTTTAATAATGGGGTATATTATGTCTTGTTTTGTATAGTGTTTTGGTGAAACAACAATTTGTTGCTGGTCAAATTAATTTGACTGTCCAGGAAAAATGGTCGTTTTGCGTCCTTGCGTTCCGGACACAATCAAGTCGCAAGACCATATTTGCGTCCTTGCGTACCTGTAGTTTAGGACGCAAGACCAATTTTGCGTATTTGCGTATCATATGCTGATGTTGTTATTGTTAATTTTACAGGGATGGGTTGAAGGTAAACTGACGATGAAGAATAAAATAAGTATTATAGGTGATGTGAAGAAAGTAATGACCGAAAATCAAATAAAAATATTTAAACAAACGTGTTTTGGTGTATGGTTAGATCTTGAATACATGGGAAACGATCCCGGACTTGTACATGCAATGCTCCAACGTAAAACTGTACGACCGAAAGGTATTGATGATGATAAGTACCCCGAGGAGCAAGATGACGTATGGTTTAGATTTAAGCCTAATTTTTCTATTAGATTTGGTCGCCGTGAATTTTGTCTAGTAACGGGGTTTTTTTTTTTGTACCCGTACGGATATGGCACATTACATCCCTAAAAATTATGAAAAAGAGACGGCTCCAATTAGACAACGTTTATTTCCGTCCATTAAAGAGAGCACAAACATTTTGATTGGTGATATTGAAAAGTAGCTTCTAAAAAGTAGTCGGGTTGGTGTTTCGGAAGATGATGTGGTTCGACTAGCAATCATATTAGTTGTAGAGAGAGCTTTTATGGGTAAACAATCTGCCCATGTGGTGAACAAGAAGTTCTTATATTTAGTTGAAGATTTTTCAAGTGTAAATAAGTACCCATGGGGGTCTCGTATATGGGAACCGACTTACGAAGCGGTTAGTGAAGGGTTTGTTGTTCGGGAAAGCCAATTAGAGAGCGGCAAGGCGTACACTTTGGCGGGATTTATGTGGGCATTTAAGGTAACGACATGTTTGATTTCAAATAGTTTTATTATTTAAAGATAAAATATATATTGATATTGTTTAAACAAAAATGATTTGTAGATTTGGATCCTCGAGGCTTACCGTCGTACCATTAAATCCTTTGCTACAAAAACGGACAAGAATGGAGTACCGAGGGCTCTTTTTTGGAAGCGTACAATAGCGGAGACTTTTGGAATCTCTGATTACATTAAACTCTTAGATATTCAGGTCAGTGGGCTTTAATATTTGGAATTACCATTGACTGGTAAATGACTGTTGAAACAGAGAGGAAATGGCAAGGACGCAAGACCATTCCTGCGTCCTTGCATCTTTGGTAAGCGTGGTCGCAAGGTTGTACTTGCGTCTTTGCGTACTTGCTACTATGGAGACGCAAAGAATTGTTTGCGTCCTTGCGTCTGTTTGACCAGAAAAGTTCCAAGTATTTTTTGTTATCTTGTGTATAAAGTCGTGTTTAATTATGCAGGATGATTGTCCCAAGAACAAGAGACCTATACGTGGTCTCTTCCCCACTGATACAGAGAAGGAGTGTCAATGGTGGATTGATAGTGACGCGCTATTTCTTGGAACTTTAGTTGAACAGGAGATCCAGCAAGAAGAAACCCCAATAATTCCAGAAACTGTAGAGGAGACACAGACACAGACACCAACACATCAAAATACCGAGGTACAAGAATTACATCATGTGGTAGCATTGTTGACCGAGCGGGTATCCAAAACTGAAAAAGAATTTAAAGAGCGGTTGGACAAAGTTGAAAATGAATTAAGTGAATGTAAAAGGAAATTGTCGGAATACGAAGAAAACCCTTTTCCAGAGCAAGAGTATCCGGTATATTAAAATTTATTAATTATTTTTATTTTTTGCATTTGAATATTTGTTCTCAATGAATTTATATAATTTTTATTTTTTATTTGTTATTTGCTTAGGACGAT
This sequence comes from Rutidosis leptorrhynchoides, assembly GCF_046630445.1. Taxonomy (NCBI): domain Eukaryota; kingdom Viridiplantae; phylum Streptophyta; class Magnoliopsida; order Asterales; family Asteraceae; genus Rutidosis; species Rutidosis leptorrhynchoides. Next base: position 220,891,161 of record NC_092336.1, read on the forward strand.
ACGTATTATGAGAAATCTTTCTCTGACAATGAGATTGTCAACCCTTCTCCGATGCAAATACGACGTGGAATAAGAGAAAGACGACCCACGCGTGCATTAAGGTCCCCGTTTACTTCACCTGGATATAGAAAACCAATTGAGAAGGTAAATTGCTGCATTATAATATTTTAATTGTGTTTTTTTATAAAAGAAATGCATAAATATTTGTTGTTCTTGATTCACTGATGTGGACGCAAGGTTATTCTTGCATCCTTGCGCTTGGTGGACGCAAAGTTTGTCTTGCGTCCTTGCACTTTGTGGACGCAAAGTTAGTATTGCGTCCTTGCGTCTGTTGTTTTTATTAACTAGATTTCCTGTTTTGCACAGCTGTCCAGACATGTCATTGAGAAGGTGGAAAACATGAATGCGATCAACCTAGATACAGAAGAGCAATGTGTTGATGAGCAAATGGTTGATCAGAAAGCTGTTGATGGATAACCTGATGCTATGGTAGTTGATAATGTTGCCCCTGGTGAAATAGAAGGACCAAAGAATGTAGGTGGTAAGGATGTGAAGGTGACTTTTAAGAGAAAAAAGGAAGGAAAAGGACTGGGCTAGTGAAGAATAAATATTTGCCATGATCGACAGACTTATCAATGATCAAGGTTGTCTTAAACCACCACCCACTGGAGCATGGAGAGATCAGAGAAAGCATGCACCCCCTGCAAAAGATCCCACGACAATTATACAGAGCAAGCAAGAGACCCGTTGCATGTTCATCTATCAAAGTGATCAGTTCATTTACCTTGGTACGGAGTTTTGGATTCGCTTGCTGGGGTTAGGAGAGGCAGGATATTTGGAGAACTTGGTGAGTGATCTTCTTAATGTTTTGTTTATAACATGAATTATTGTGATAATATCTTAACCTGTGTAGTGACCCGAACTTTTCCATGTTTATATATATTAATTGAGATTGATATTTACATGATTAAATGTTTCCAACATGTTAAGCAATCAAACTTGTTAAGACTTGATTAATTGAAATATGTTTCATATAGACAATTGACCACCCTAGTTGACCGGTGATTCACGAACGTTAAAACTTGTAAAAACTATATGATGACATATATATGGATATATATATATATAGTTAACATGATACTATGATAAGTAAACATATCATTAAGTATATTAACAATGAACTACATATGTAAAAACAAGACTACTAACTTAATGATTTTTAAACGAGACATATATGTAACGATTATCATTGTAAAGACATTTAATGTATATATATCATATTAAGAGATATTAATACATGATAATATCATGATAATATAATAATTTAAAATCTCATTTGATATTATAAACATTGGGTTAACAACATTTAACAAGATCGTTAACCTAAAGGTTTCAAAACAACACTTACATGTAACGACTAACGATGACTTAACGACTCAGTTAAAATGTATATACATGTAGTGTTTTAATATGTATTTATACACTTTTGAAAGACTTCAATACACTTATCAAAATACTTCTACTTAACAAAAATGCTTACAATTACATCCTCGTTCAGTTTCATCAACAATTCTACTCGTATGCACCCGTATTCGTACTCGTACAATACACAGCTTTTAGATGTATGTACTATTGGTATATACACTCCAATGATCAGCTCTTAGCAGCCCATGTGAGTCACCTAACACATGTGGGAACCATCATTTGGCAACTAGCATGAAATATCTCATAAAATTACAAAAATATGAGTAATCATTCATGACTTATTTACATGAAAACAAAATTACATATCCTTTATATCTAATCCATACACCAACGACCAAAAACACCTACAAACACTTTCATTCTTCAATTTTCTTCATCTAATTGATCTCTCTCAAGTTCTATCTTCAAGTTCTAAGTGTTCTTCATAAATTCTACAAGTTCTAGTTACATAAAATCAAGAATACTTTTAAGTTTGCTAGCTCACTTCCAATCTTGTAAGGTGATCATCCAACCTCAAGAAATCTTTGTTTCTTACAGTAGGTTATCATTCTAATACAAGGTAATAATCATATTCAAACTTTGGTTCAATTTCTATAACTATAACAATCTTATTTCAAGTGATGATCTTACTTGAACTTGTTTTCGTGTCATGATTCTGCTTCAAGAACTTCGAGCCATCCAAGGATCCGTTGAAGCTAGATCCATTTTTCTCTTTTCCAGTAGGTTTATCCAAGGAACTTAAGGTAGTAATGATGTTCATAACATCATTCGATTCATACATATAAAGCTATCTTATTCGAAGGTTTAAACTTGTAATCACTAGAACATAGTTTAGTTAATTCTAAACTTGTTCGCAAGCAAAAGTTAATCCTTCTAACTTGACTTTTAAAATCAACTAAACACATGTTATATATCTATATGATATGCTAACTTAATGATTTAAAACCTGGAAACACGAAAAACACCGTAAAATCGGATTTACGCCGTCGTAGTAACACCGCGGGCTGTTTTGGGTTAGTTAATTAAAAACTATGATAAACTTTGATTTAAAAGTTGTTATTCTGAGAAAATAATTTTTATTATGAACATTAAACTATATCCAAAAATTATGGTTAAACTCAAAGTGGAAGTAGGTTTTCTAAAATGGTCATCTAGACGTCGTTCTTTCGACTGAAATGACTACCTTTACAAAAACGACTTGTAACTTATTTTTTTGACTATAAACCTATACTTTTTCTGTTTAGATTCATAAAATAGAGTTCAATATGAAACCATAGCAATTTGATTCACTCAAAACGGATTTAAAATGAAGAAGTTATGATTAAAACAAGATTGGATAATTTTTCTCATTTTAGCTACGTGAAAATTGGTAACAAATCTATTCCAACCATAACTTGAAAATTGGTAACAAATCTATTTCAACCATAACTTAATCAACTTGTATTGTATATTATGTAATCTTGAGATACCATAGACACATATACAATGTTTCGACCTATCATGTCGACACATCTATATGTATTTCGGAACAACCATAGACACTCTATATGTGAATGTTGGAGTTAGCTATACAGGGTTGAGGTTGATTCCAAAATATATATAGTTTGAGTTGTGATCAATACTGAGATACATATACACTGGGTCGTGGATTGATTCAAGATAATATTTATCTATTTATTTCTGTACATCTAACTGTGGACAACTAGTTGTAGGTTACTAACGAGGACAGCTGACTTAATAAACTTAAAACATCAAAATATATTAAAAGTGTTGTAAATATATTTTGAATATACTTTGATATATATGTATATATTGTTATAGGTTCGTGAATCAACCAGTGGCCAAGTCTTACTTCCCAACGAAGTAAAAATCTGTGAAAGTGAGTTATAGTCCCACTTTTAAAATCTAATATTTTTGGGATGAGAATACATGCAGGTTTTATAAATGATTTACAAAATAGACACAAGTATGTGAAACTACATTCTATGGTTGAATTATCGAAATCGAATATGCCCCTTTTTATTAAGTCTGGTAATCTAAGTATTAGGGAACAGACACCCTAATTGACGCGAATCCTAAAGATAGATCTATCGGGCCCAACAAGCCCCATCCAAAGTACCGGATGCTTTAGTACTTCGAAATTTATATCATGTCCGAAGGGTGTCCCGGAATGATGGGGATATTCTTATATATGCATCTTGTTAATGTCGGTTACCAGGTGTTCACCATATGAATGATTTTTATCTCTATGTATGGGATGTGTATTGAAATATGAAATCTTGTGGTCTATTATTATGATTTGATATATATAGGTTAAACCTATAACTCACCAACATTTTTGTTGACGTTTTAAGCATGTTTATTCTCAGGTGATTATTAAGAGCTTCCGCTGTCGCATACTTAAATAAGTACGAGATTTGGAGTCCATGCTTGTATGATATTGTGTAAAAACTGCATTCAAGAAACTTATTTTGTTGTAACATATTTGTATTGTAAACCATTATGTAATGGTCGTGTGTAAACAGGATATTTTAGATTATCATTATTTGATAATCTACGTAAAGCTTTTTAAACCTTTATTGATGAAATAAAGGTTATGGTTTGTTTTAAAATGAATGCAGTCTTTGAAAAACGTCTCATATAGAGGTCAAAACCTCGCAACGAAATCAATTAATATGGAACGTTTTTAATCAATAAGAACGGGACATTTCAGTTGGTATCCGAGCGTTGGTCTTAGAGAACCAGAATTTTGCATTAGTGTGTCTTATCGAGTTTGTTAGGATGCATTAGTGAGTCTGGACTTCGACCGTGTTTACTTGAAAAATGATTGCTTAACAAATTTTGTTGGAAACTATATATTTTTAACATGTGAATATTATGTGATATATTAATCTCTTAACGCGTTTGATATTATGTGATAGATGTCTACCTCTAGAACAAGTCCCATTGACTCACCTAATAATAATGAAGAGTCAAATGTAAATTGGAATGATTCGTGGACTGATTCACAAGTTCCCGAAGAGGAACCGGAAGAAGAGTCGGAACCAGAAGAAGAATCGGAACCGGAAGAAGAATCGGAACCGGATGAAGAAATAGAACTGGTGGAGGAAATAATAAAACGGTTGAGTAAAAGAAAATCCTCAACCAACCGACCAAGGTTAATTATGGTCAATGGTGTTTCCGCTAAGGAAGCAAAATATTGGGAGGATTACCAATTCTCCGATGAATCGGATTCTGACGAGAATTCCGATGATGTTATAGAAATTACCCCAACTGAATTTAAAAAGGCAAAAGAAAATAATAAGGGAAAGGGCATAAAAATAGAGAAATCTAATTCCAACCCCGATGAACTTTATATGTATCGTCAACCCCCGAAGTCCTTAAGTTGTAACAATGACCCGGGAACCTCTAAACCACCAGGTTTTTCTAAACCAATGTTGAAAACGACGGCTCGTATTAGGGGAACATCATATATCCCTAGAAACTTGGCAAAACGAACCAAAACCGAAGAAGAAGAAACAAGCGAGTCGAAATAAGATAGTTGTATTCGTGTGGTGTAATATAAGTAATATAGTGTGCTTATGCTTTATGATATATGTAAAAATTGCTTGTATTAATAAGTATTTTTTTTTTATGAATCTAACTCTTGTCTATTTTACAGTATAAAAACATAAAATGGATAGACAACCCAATATTTTAAGAGACCTACCCGGAGACATGATTGATGAAATCTTGTCTAGAGTCGGTCAGAATTCTTCGGCACAACTATTTAAGGCGAGATCAGTTTGTAAGACATTCGAAGAACGTTCCAAGAGTGCCTTGGTTTATAAAAGGCTTTCGTTCGAAAGATGGGGGATATCACATTGGGAAATCCATAAGTTACGATGTGTTTACTTTGACGCATATATTGCGAGGAACCCAAATGCTATTTTACGCAATGGGTTAAGAAATTATTTTGACTCAATATATCCGAATATTGGACTTCGTGATTTAGAAAAAGCGGCTAACATGCAACATAAAGAAGCATGTTATGCTTACGGATTAGTAATGTTCGCTTCTCACCAAAGTGAGAACAAGAACATCGGGCTACAACTATTAAACAAAACGTTCTCACAAGTGACGGAGTCGGTAATTGGGGTAAGAAATGAGGTTTTTAGATTGTTACGGGACTGTTGGACATTACGTAACCCTCGTCCCTTTGACGACGTTACAACACGCTGTCTTATCAACGGCCATAACGGTTATGTTCCACAAGACCAAGGATGGGAAGTAATCCTAGTAAAACCAGAATGCATGACTTGTTTCTGGACGTATGAATTACGTGTCTTTATTGCCTTTGCTGAACGACTTGTGTACTAGCTAGAATTATCTTCACAACCATCTTGTATCAAATTTATTGTGTGCTATATTTCATGCTATATGTAAAATAAGCGGTATTTTAAGTTTGTAAAATATTGTGTAAAAGTTTGAACGCGAAATATTATTATAATCAGTTTTTCATATAGAATTGTAGTAGTTGAATTGTATATTAGCTACTAAGTATGAACTTAACGGGTAGGTACTACCCGAATTTAAACTTATAAAACGCTAATATGAAGAAAAAGCTTTTATAAATGAGTTCATATTATGCTACGAAATACTATTAACTACTCTTAATATTCTGTATGATTAACTTGTTCCATTTGACTATTTTGAAGGAAATGGCACCGACTACTCGACACACCGTGAATATGAATGAAGAGGAATTCCGTACTTTTCTAGCTTCAAACATAGCCGCAGTACAGGCTGCGCTACATACCAACAATAACATTGGATCTAGCAGTACAGGAAATCGTGTAGGATGCACCTACAAAGAATTCACTGCCTGCAAACCTTTGGAATTTGATGGAACCGAAGGACCGATCGGATTGAAACGGTGGACCGAGAAGGTCGAATCGGTGTTTGCCATAAGTAAGTGTACTGAAGAGGACAAAGTGAAGTACGCTACGCATACCTTCACAGGTTCTGCGTTAACATGGTGGAATACCTATCTAGAGCAAGTGGGACAAGACGATGCGTACGCACTACCGTGGTCAGCATTCAAGCACTTGATGAACGAGAAGTACCGTCCCAGAACCGAGGTCAATAAGCTCAAGACAGAACTTAGAGGGTTACGAACCCAAGGATTTGATATTACCACGTACGAAAGACGATTCACAGAATTGTGCCTATTGTGTCCGGGAGCATTCGAAGATGAGGAAGAGAAGATCGACGCGTTTGTGAAAGGATTACCGGAAAGAATCCAAGAAGATATAAGTTCACACGAGCCCGCCTCCATACAACAGGTATGTAGAATGGCTCACAAACTAGTGAACCAGATTGAAGAAAGAATTAAAGAACAGACTGCTGAAGAGGCCAATGTGAAGGAAGTCAAAAGAAAGTGGGAGGAAAACGGTGATAAGAATCACCAATACAACAACAACAGCAATTACAACAATAATCGCAACAATTATCCCAACAATCGCAACATCAATCGCAACTACAACAAACGGCCCAACAACAACAACAAAAACAACAGCAACTACAACAATTATCCTCACAACAATAATAACCGCAACAACAACAACAATCAGAAGCAGCTATGCCAAAGGTGTGAAAAGTATCACTCGGGGTTCTGCACCAATTTTTGCAACAAGTGTAAAAGAAATGGTCATAGCGTGGCGAAGTGTGAGGTCTACGGACCAGGGGTTAATAGAACGAAAGAAACAAATGGTGTCGGAACGAGTAATGGCGGAGCAAGTAGTGTCGGAGCAAGTTATGCCAATGTAGTTTGTTATAAATGTGGAAAACCGGGCCACATTATTAGAAATTGCCCGAACCAGGAGAACACGAATGGACAAGGCCGCGGAAGAGTTTTCAATATTAATGCGGCAGAGGCACAGGAAGACCCGGAGCTTGTTACGGGTACATTTCTTATTGACAATAAATCTGCTTACGTTTTATTTGATTCGGGTGCGGATAGAAGCTATATGAGTAGAGATTTTTGTGCTAAATTAAGTTGTCCATTGACGCCTTTGGATAGTAAATTTTTACTTGAATTAGCAAATGGTAAATTAATTTCAGCAGATAATATATGTCGGAATCGGGAAATTAAACTGGTTAGCGAAACATTTAAGATTGATTTGATACCAGTAGAGTTAGGGAGTTTTGATGTGATAATCGGTATTGACTGGTTGAAAGAAGTGAAAGCAGAGATTGTTTGTTACAAAAATGCAATTCGCATTATACGAGAAAAAGGAAAACCCTTAATGGTGTACGGGGAAAAGGGCAACACGAAGCTACATCTTATTAGTAATTTGAAGGCACAAAAACTAATAAGAAAAGGTTGCTATGCTGTTCTAGCACACGTCGAGAAAGTACAAACTGAAGAAAAGAGCATCAATGATGTTCCCATTGCAAAAGAATTTCCCGATGTATTTCCGAAAGAATTACAGGGATTACCCCCACATCGATCCGTTGAATTTCAAATAGATCTTGTACCAGGAGCTGCACCAATAGCTCGTGCTCCTTACAGACTCGCACCCAGCGAGATGAAAGAACTGCAAAGCCAATTACAAGAACTTTTAGAGCGTGGTTTCATTCGACCAAGCACATCACCGTGGGGAGCTCCTGTTTTGTTTGTCAAGAAGAAAGATGGTACATTCAGGTTGTGTATCGACTACCGAGAGTTAAACAAACTTACCATCAAGAACCGCTACCCACTACCGAGAATCGACGACTTATTTGATCAACTACAAGGCTCGTCTGTTTATTCAAAGATTGACTTACGTTCCGGGTATCATCAAATGCGGGTGAAAGAAGATGATATTCCAAAGACTGCTTTCAGAACACGTTACGGTCATTACGAGTTTATGGTCATGCCGTTTGGTTTAACTAATGCACCAGCTGTGTTCATGGACCTTATGAACCGAGTGTGTGGACCATACCTTGACAAGTTTGTCATTGTTTTCATTGATGACATACTTATTTACTCAAAGAATGACCAAGAATACGGTGAACATTTGAGAAAGGTGTTAGAAGTATTGAGGAAGGAAGAATTGTACGCTAAGTTTTCAAAGTGTGCATTTTGGTTGGAAGAAGTTCAATTCCTCGGTCACATAGTGAACAAAGAAGGTATTAAGGTGGATCCAGCAAAGATAGAAACTGTTGAAAAGTGGGAAACCCCGAAAACTCCGAAACACATACGCCAGTTTTTAGGACTAGCTGGTTACTACAGAAGGTTCATCCAAGACTTTTCCAGAATAGCAAAACCCTTGACTGCATTAACGCATAAAGGGAAGAAATTTGAATGGAATGATGAACAAGAGAAAGCGTTTCAGTTATTGAAGAAAAAGCTAACTACGGCACCTATATTGTCATTGCCTGAAGGGAATGATGATTTTGTGATTTATTGTGACGCATCAAAGCAAGGTCTCGGTTGTGTATTAATGCAACGAACGAAGGTGATTGCTTATGCGTCTATACAATTGAAGATTCACGAACAAAATTATACGACGCATGATTTGGAATTAGGCGCGGTTGTTTTTGCATTAAAGACTTGGAGGCACTACTTATATGGGGTCAAAAGTATTTTATATACTGACCACAAAAGTCTTCAACACATATTTAATCAGAAACAACTGAATATGAGGCAGCGTAGTTGGATTGAATTGTTGAATGATTACGACTTTGAGATTCGTTACCACCCGGGGAAAGCAAATGTGGTAGCCGATGCCTTGAGCAGGAAGGACAGAGAACCCATTCGAGTAAAATCTATGAATATAATGATTCATAATAACCTTACTACTCAAATAAAGGAGGCACAACAAGGAGTTTTAAAAGAGGAAAATTTAAAGGATGAAATACCCAAAGGATCGGAGAAGCATCTTAATATTCGGGAAGACGGAACCCAGTATAGGGCTGAAAGGATTTGGGTACCAAAATTTGGAGATATGAGAGAAATGGTACTTAGAGAAGCTCATAAAACCAGATACTCAATACATCCTGGAACGGGGAAGATGTACAAGGATCTCAAGAAACATTTTTGGTGGCCGGGTATGAAAGCCGATGTTGCTAAATACGTAGGAGAATGTTTGACGTGTTCTAAGGTCAAAGCTGAGCATCAGAAACCATCAGGTCTACTTCAATAACCCGAAATCCCGGAATGGAAATGGGAAAACATTACCATGGATTTCATCACTAAATTGCCAAGTACTGCAAGTGGTTTTGATACTATTTGGGTAATAGTTTATCGTCTCACCAAATCAGCACACTTCCTGCCAATAAGAGAAGATGACAAGATGGAGAAGTTAGCACGACTGTATTTGAAGGAAGTCGTCTCCAGACATGGAATACCAATCTCTATTATCTCTGATAGGGATGGCAGATTTATTTCAAGATTCTGGCAGACATTACAGCAAGCATTAGGAACTCGTCTAGACATGAGTACTGCCTATCATCCACAAACTGATGGGCAGAGCGAAAGGACGATACAAACGCTTGAAGACATGCTACGAGGATGTGTTATTGATTTCGGAAACAGTTGGGATCGACATCTACCGTTAGCAGAATTTTCCTACAACAACAGCTACCATTCAAGCATTGAGATGGCGCCGTTTGAAGCACTTTATGGTAGAAAGTGCAGGTCTCCGATTTGTTGGAGTGAAATGGGGGATAGACAGATTACGGGTCCGGAGATTATACAAGAAACTACCGAGAAGATCATCCAAATTCAACAACGGTTGAAAACCGTCCAAAGTCGACAAAAGAGCTACGCTGACATTAAAAGAAAAGATATAGAATTTGAAATTGGAGAGATGGTCATGCTTAAAGTTGCACCTTGGAAAGGTGTTGTTCGATTTGGTAAACGAGGGAAATTAAATCCAAGGTTTATTGGACCATTCAAGATTATTGATCGTGTCGGACCAGTAGCTTACCGACTTGAGTTACCTCAACAACTCGAATTTGAAGAAATGTTTTGCTAAAGAAGATCTCACTATTCCGTTAGATGAAATCCAAATCAACGAAAAACTTCAATTCATCGAAGAACCCGTCGAAATAATGGATCGTGAGTTTAAAAGACTTAAGCAAAACAAGATACCAATTGTTAAGGTTTGATGGAATGCTCGTAGAGGACCCGAGTTCAGCTGGGAGCGTGAAGATCAGATGAAGAAGAAATACCTGCATCTATTTCCAGAAGATTCGTCAACACCTTCAACAGCTTAAAATTTCGGGACGAAATTTATTTAACGGGTAGGTACTGTAGTGACCCGTTATATATATTAATTGAGATTGATATTTACATGATTAAATATTTCCAACATGTTAAGCAATCAAACTTGTTAAGACTTGATTAATTGAAATATGTTTCATATAGACAATTGACCACCCAAGTTGACCGGTGATTCACGAACGTTAAAACTTGTAAAAACTATATGATGACATATATATGGATATATATATATATATATATATATATATATATATATAGTTAACATGATACTATGATAAGTAAACATATCATTAAGTATATTAACAATGAACTACATATGTAAAAACAAGACTACTAACTTAATGATTTTTAAACGAGACATATATGTAACGACTATCATTGTAAAGACATTTAATGTATATATATCATATTAAGAGATATTCATACATGATAATATCATGATAATATAATAATTTAAAATCTCATTTGATATTATAAACATTGGGTTAACAACATTTAACAAGATCGTTAACCTAAAGGTTTCAAAACAACACTTACATGTAACGACTAACGATGACTTAACGACTCAGTTAAAATGTATATACATGTAGTGTTTTAATATGTATTTATACACTTTTGAAAGACTTCAATACACTAATCAAAATACTTCTACTTAACAAAAATGCTTACAATTACATCCTCGTTCAGTTTCATCAACAATTCTACTCGTATGCACCCGTATTCGTACTCGTACAATACACAGCTTTTAGATGTATGTACTATTGGTATATACACTCCAATGATCAGCTCTTAGCAGCCCATGTGAGTCACCTAACACATGTGGGAACCATCATTTGGCAACTAGCATGAAATATCTCATAAAATTACAAAAATATGAGTAATCATTCATGACTTATTTACATGAAAACAAAATTACATATCCTTTATATCTAATCCATACACCAACGACCAAAAACACCTACAAACACTTTCATTCTTCAATTTTCTTCATCTAATTGATCTCTCTCAAGTTCTATCTTCAAGTTCTAAGTGTTCTTCATAAATTCTACAAGTTCTAGTTACATAAAATCAAGAATACTTTTAAGTTTGCTAGCTCACTTCCAATCTTGTAAGGTGATCATCCAACCTCAAGAAATCTTTGTTTCTTACAGTAGGTTATCATTCTAATACAAGGTAATAATCATATTCAAACTTTGGTTCAATTTCTATAACTATAACAATCTTATTTCAAGTGATGATCTTACTTGAACTTGTTTTCGTGTCATGATTCTGCTTCAAGAACTTCGAGCCATCCAAGGATCCGTTGAAGCTAGATCCATTTTTCTATTTTCCAGTAGGTTTATCCAAGGAACTTAAGGTAGTAATGATGTTCATAACATCATTCGATTCATACATATAAAGCTATCTTATTCGAAGGTTTAAACTTGTAATCACTAGAACATAGTTTAGTTAATTCTAAACTTGTTCGCAAACAAAAGTTAATCCTTCTAACTTGACTTTTAAAATCAACTAAACACATGTTCTATATCTATATGATATGCTAACTTAATGATTTAAAACCTGGAAACACGAAAAACACCGTAAAACCGGATTTACGCCGTCGTAGTAACACCGCGGGCTGTTTTGGGTTAGTTAATTAAAAACTATGATAAACTTTGATTTAAAAGTTGTTATTCTGAGAAAATAATTTTTATTATGAACATGAAACTATATCCAAAAATTATGGTTAAACTCAAAGTGGAAGTATGTTTTCTAAAATGGTCATCTAGACGTCGTTCTTTCGACTGAAATGACTACCTTTACAAAAACGACTTGTAACTTATTTTTCTGACTATAAACCTATACTTTTTCTGTTTAGATTCATAAAATAGAGTTCAATATGAAACCATAGCAATTTGATTCACTCAAAACGGATTTAAAATGAAGAAGTTATGGGTAAAACAAGATTGGATAATTTTTCTCATTTTAGCTACGTGAAAATTGGTAACAAATCTATTCCAACCATAACTTAATCAACTTGTATTGTATATTATGTAATCTTGAGATACCATAGACACGTATACAATGTTTCGACCTATCATGTCGACACATCTATATATATTTCGGAACAACCATAGACACTCTATATGTGAATGTTGGAGTTAGCTATACAGGGTTGAGGTTGATTCCAAAATATATATAGTTTGAGTTGTGATCAATACTGAGATACGTATACACTGGGTGGTGGATTGATTCAAGATAATATTTATCTATTTATTTCGGTACATCTAACTGTGGACAACTAGTTGTAGGTTACTAACAAGGACAACTGACTTAATAAACTTAAAACATCAAAATATATTAAAAGCGTTGTAAATATATTTTGAACATACTTTGATATATATATGTATATATTGTTATAGGTTCGTGAATCAACCAGTGGCCAAGTCTTACTTCCCAACGAAGTAAAAATCTGTGAAAGTGAGTTATAGTCCCACTTTTAAAATCTAATATTTTTGGGATGAGAATACATGCAGGTTTTATAAATGATTTACAAAATAGACACAAGTACGTGAAACTACATTCTATGGTTGAATTATCGAAATCGAATATGCCCCTTTTTATTAAGTCTGGTAATCTAAGAATTAGGGAACAGACACCCTAATTGACGCGAATCCTAAAGATAGATCTATCGGGCCCAACAAGCCCCATCCAAAGTACCGGATGCTTTAGTACTTCGAAATTTATATCATGTCCGAAGGGTGTCCCGGAATGATGGGGATATTCTTATATATGCATCTTGTTAATGTCGGTTACCTGGTGTTCACCATATGAATGATTTTTATCTCTATGTATGGGATGTGTATTGAAATATGAAATCTTGTGGTCTATTATTATGATTTGATATATATAGGTTAAACCTATAACTCACCAATATTTTTGTTGACGTTTTAAGCATGTTTATTCTCAGGTGATTATTAAGAGCTTCCGCTGTCGCATACTTAAATAAGGACGAGATTTGGAGTCCATGCTTGTATGATATTGTGTAAAAACTGCATTCAAGAAACTTATTTTGTTGTAACATATTTGTATTGTAAACCATTATGTAATGGTCGTGTGTAAACATGATATTTTAGATTATCATTATTTGATAATCTACGTAAAGCTTTTTAAACCTTTATTGATGAAATAAAGGTTATGGTTTGTTTTAAAATGAATGCAGTCTTTGAAAAACGTCTCATATAGAGGTCAAAACCTCGCAACGAAATCAATTAATATGGAACGTTTTTAATCAATAAGAACGGGACATTTCAACCTGTCTTCTTAATTTGTAGCACATTGATGGCTGGGCTACATTTCGTTTAAGATATCGTCAGAGATTTCTTCCCAGAGCAAGCCAGATGTTTAACACTCCTGAGTTTCCACATGAGGTGGTTAAAGCAAGTTCTCGATGGACAATTATGCCATCTGGATTCCTGGCTCAGCTTGCAAACTTTAAAGAATTTTGGGGATTAAGTCAGAAGGAGAAGGAGGAGAGGTTGAAGAAAGATGGATTATATTGCTACCTTGCGTCTGTGTTAATGAGTTCGCAAGGTCAAACTTGCGACCTTGCGTATGTGCAAAAGGTAGCAAGGTCTATCTTGCGACCTTGCGTATGTGTACATGATTGGACTCAAGGTTTAATGATAGCATACATAAACCAAAATATAGATTATTATTACACATAACATAGATAAACTTCTAGAATTTATTACAACGAGAAGATATGACATAAAAAACATACAATAGGAAAATAAACCGAAACTTGGAGATTGGTTTACTAATTATCGCTCCCTAGATTGTACGTTGCATAAAACTGAGACTGATAAGCATGAAACGCTTCTTTGTCAGTGAGTTTCTCCTTACCCTTCTTCGACTTTGAAGTTGAGGCCGATGTTTTTACTACCCTTTGCGTGGTTGGTTCACCAGTTCGATCAACTGAAGATTTGCACGTATCCCTACCATGACCTGGTTCTTTGCAACGAGTACATGTTCTTACTGTTTTTTCAGTGTCTTCACCTGTTGACGGATGACGTTTTGTTGATTTTGGGCGTCCGAGAGCTCTTTTCGGCTTAATGGGAGGGTTTACAATTGGTAGGACGTTGGGCCCCGGATCCGACCATTCAGACCGATGGGGCAAAGGAAGGATGTGTTCCATATACGTACTTATACAAATTTCTGTTGTGAACCAATGAGATACAAATTGAGTAACATCAGCTACTCCAAACAGTCGTGTTGCTGTAATAACATGTCCGCAAGGTATGCCTGATCCCTGCCACTGCCCACATGAACAAACTTTATCTGCTAGATTAACGAGGCCATTTTTTCGTCCATCGCGCACTTCTACTAGATTGTTTGTCGATGGAATTGCTTGCCATCTTCTTGACTTTTTCGTCCTCTTGGCTAGTTTATGTTCAGCATATGGAGTAACAGTTGAAGTAAGACTAACCGATTGGTTGCGATGTTTGAAATACCAATCTTGTACTGAAGCGCGAAAAAATTCCAATAACATGTAAACAGGTAGTTTTCGAGCATGTACGGATAGTGCATTAACAGACTCTACACTGTTGCTAGTAAGGTATGAATACCTAACATGTTCCGCTCTACTTCTAGACCATTTGTGGAACCCGACATCACTTAAAATTTTGTAAGACGCTTTCAATCTTCTTCGAAATACATCAAGATGATCCTCAAAATCCGACGCACGATAACCTTTGACCATTTTCCAATAATGCCATTCAAAATATTTGAATTTGTTCGATTTACTTTTAATGCTTGCAAACAAATGACGAGCGCAGAAACAGTGAAACGCTTCGGGGAACACGGTTGAAACACCATGTGCTATTGGCAAACCTTGATCCGAAATAAAAGTAAGCTCTGACATACGATCACCCATTCCCCAAGTCATCAAATGGTCTCGTAGGTTGCCCAAAAACCAATCCAAAGACGCGTTTGTCTCGCCGCCAGCAATTCCATAAGCCAATGGCAAAATTCCATTATTGCCATCCATCGCAACAGCAACTAAATTTGTACCCAAATATCCTGCCTTCAAATGCGCTCCATCGACGATGATTATCGGGCGACAATGTTGAACAAATGATTGAATCTGCAGGAATGAACAATGTTAAAACAAATATGTTTTTAATTTTTTAATCGATACGCAAGGAACGCAAAATTTAAAATATACATATTAAATGGTAATAGTGATACTTACAACTACGCCAAGGGAATAATAACACATCAGAAATCTATTTTCTTTGTCTGTGATCAAATTCGTTACGCTTCCGGGGTTGTGAATCTTAATGTTATGTAGGTAAATTGGAAGCATTTGGTACGACTCTTCACTACTCCCACGAAGCATCTGTAATGTATGACATTTGGCCCTCCATGCTTGATTGTAAGATATGCTGACACCAAATCGCCTGCCTATATCCGCACGTATATCGTTTGCTTTATATTCCCGGTTTGCAGATTTGAATGAATCCACAAGCATACTACCCAACACCTTTTTGGTTGCATGTTTATTGTTTCCCATAATTAGTGTGCGTGAGCATGTGTGTACGTCATGCAGTTTCTTTACCATAAAGTTTTCAGTGAATCGTATTCTGTAAGCACTACATTTCTACTCACAGTTTGGCAACACACATTTAGCGGTGTATCGAGATTTGTCTGACTTTACAGGCTTTATTTGGAAGTTTTCTTCAAGACATTTTGTAAATAGGGTGTTTATAAACTCTTCTTTGTTCAAGAAAGTTTGACGGACTTTAATTAAATCTGACACCCTATACGTGGTTGGTATTTCAGTCGTCTGTTCGCGCTCTTCCTCATGCTGACTCAAAAGAGTTGGCATATTCCAGAACGGATCTTGCTTTTCTTCTTCATATTGGAATTCTGCGTCTCCGTCTTTTCCTCCATCTGAATCACTATCTTCGACAAGAGGTACCTCGAACGGGTGGTCTAATTCTTTAATTTTACATACGTTTTCAAGACCATAGTTATGAAAATCAAACTCTTCTGTGTTAGGAAGTGGCAATTCAGGTTCTTCCGCTTCCAAATTGTTGCTTGCAAGGTTTTCTTCGGTATCATTTTGTAGTAATAATTGTTGTGGTTGGTGTTTTGGTGGTTTTGGTGGTTTTGGTTTTTTTGGTGTGGGTGTTTCTTGGTTTTGTTGTAGTAGTGGCTGGTTTGTCGAGAATTTTGTTTCTGAAATCCGTTGTGGCTGATGCATTATTACTCTATCGACAATATAAATATCAATAGGAGCATTTACAATTGCATATTGTAAAAACTCTAGAAAGTCTTCATCATCATCAGTAATATCAAAAACTTGATTATTAAAAACGTATCTCATTGAAACAGCTGCATTCGGTGGGAATTGAATCTTTTTAAGAACATTTTTTAACAATATTTTTCGATTCATTGATTTTACGGGCGCAATTGGGAGTCTTAACCGAATTCTAAAACAATCTCGTGGAATATATATGGGTATGTTGTTAATGTACTCAAAAGAACCCCCACAACATATATTAACAACAAATTTATCATCATTAACACAATTCATAATGACAAAAATTAGTGAAAAAGTGGTTAAAATAGTACCTTAACGTGGGTTTAAGCTCTGCATTGAAAAATTTTGAAATATTTATGAGACTGTGATTTCAAAGTCTCAGGGTCAATCTATATATAGGGACAAAATATTATCCGTAAAAATCTATGATATCTGACGAAATCTTATCCACAAACTCGTATTTCTGATCAGATAAGGTCGCAAGTTCGCAAGACGCAAGGACGCAAACTTGCGCCTTGCGAGGGCAACTCGCAAGGCACCTTGCGTCTTGCGAGGGCAACCTGGCAAAAAAAAAAATTTTGGGCTCCAGCGCAAGAAACTTGCTGGGAATGGGCATTTTGGCTATAATCCCTAAAAATATTCCCACTTTTGTTGGGTTTTGTTATGAGAAGTACTTGGGCGGTTACTTAGTGATTGTGAATTTATGGAAAGTAAAGTTAGTGAGTGTGAATTTATGGAAAGTCTCGACCAAATACCAAGTATCTCATCTTATACAAGGTTCAGGTCAGAATATTGTTCATACATCCGTGAAAACCTTACATGTTACCACATGTTGCAAATATGTTTGGGTGTTGCCCGTGCCTTGGGTCATATCCATGATTGTCATGCCATACATGGTGGTTTCAACAGCTATAGAATACTTTTAGATAAAGATTTTGAGGCTAAGGTTGTTGGTTTTATTAATGATCCTGAATGTCTTCCTCTTACTATACATACCTGCTACATTGACCCAGAGTCTGAAAGGACCAAAACTGTCACACCGAAAAGTGATGTGTATTCTTTCGGTGTGGTTTTGATTGACGTGTTTTGTCAGCAGCACGCCGCAGATCAGTCCTGGCACTACCTGGAATTTCCGGAGATTCCTGAAATCGAGTATACACACTTTGATGATAATATATGCAAACAAATGAACTCAAAAGCATTGACCATTTTGTTAGAAACGCTTAATAAATGCTTGAATAATGAACGCGAAGAGCGCCCAGACATGGCTGAGGTTGTGAAACAACTTGAGGAAGCTTTATTTCTTCAATGGAAACATGAAAATCCGGTAAGCCCGTCATTTTTATTTGTATATTTTTCTTTCTGTTGTTCTGTGTTATTAGATGGGCAAATCCGGATCCAAGATATTAATAATCAATAAAGTTTTGAGAGAAAACTGACATCTTTTTTAGCCAATCAATTATTATGCGCATAATAGCCTCGTTTTTCTTAATAGATTGTTACATACGTAGTATTTATTAGTGGAGAAAACTAGTTCTAAACTGGTTAAGCCCAACGTATGCTTAGAAACCGGTGTCTGTCTGTATGTCTGTCTTGATGAATTAATAAGCAATCCCTCGAGCACTTGAATGCATGAACTTATTTTAACAAAAGTTCATTAAGAAGTAAGAACGTTCATTAGTGTCCTTTTTAGCACTTTAGCACATGAAAGCTACATGACTCATATTCTTTTTGTAACGTTACAGGAAATCATCAAGATTAGACTTGCTGATGTGAAGTTAGCCACAGAGAATTTTGCTGAAAAATACCTTATTGGATCTGGTGGATATGGTAAGGTGTATAAAGCAAAACTTCCCATTTACGGTTTTTTAATTTTGGAAATCCAAAGGATGAATCAAAAGGAAATTCCTAAGAAACGCAACCTTTTTGTAAAGTTCATTTTTGGAGGGAAGAACAAAAAGGAAATTCCTAAGAATGAATCTCCTAATAAGGAATGTCCTAAGAAACACCACACTGTAGCAATAAAACATATCTTAAAAGATGAAAATGGGCAAGGTAGACAAGGATTCTTTCTAGAAATTGAAATGCTTCGTAGGTGTAAGCATCCCAACATAGTGTCACTTATCGGCTATTGTGATCAAGATTCTGAATTGATCCTTGTATATGAATTTGTTCCAAATGGTTCCCTTGATGATTATTTAGGAAGCATAAAAAAAGAAACTCATCTTAACTGGGTTAGTCGGATTAAAATTTGCCTCAATATTGCACATGGGTTGGATTATCTACACATAAAGGTGAGTGATGAAGAAATGATAATACATCGTGATATCAAAAGTGCCAACATATTATTGGGAACAAATTGGGATGCCAAGATTGCTGACTTTGGGCTCTCTAAGTTCTACCGTGCGAATCAATTGGCGAGCACTATCTTGACAGATAGAATTGCAGGCACTAATGTGTACTTGGATCCTGAATATTCAAAGACGGGTAAATTAAAAAAGCAATCAGACATATACTCATTCGGAGTTGTTTTATTCGAAATATTCTCTAGAACATTGGCCTATGAAAAAATTTACACCGATGAAAATAACAAGGGACTTGCAGCGGTAGCACGTAGGCGCTTCTCCGAGGGAACACTAATGGAAATAGTAGACCCAGAAGTAATGGAAGAAGCTGAGGAACGCTGTTTTGGTCTGAAGGTGGGACCTAATTGACATAATTGATAAATCGTATAGTCAAACAATATGCACAACACATAAGTTCAAGAGTCCATCCTTTTCTAAAACCAATTGGTGATAGAGAGACTTCCCCTTTTTGACTTATATGCATACATTTATTTTTGTCCATGACCGATGTGGGATAACTTCCCAACACGCCCCCTCACATCGAGGCGTGGAACGGTTGTAGAGATGGCAGCAAGAAGAAGGCCTGACTCAATCTCTTTGTAGCGACGGCGGCACACACATGGTGGCCTGACTCGGACTCGCTTTGGAACAAACCGTCCACCTAAGCTCTGATACCATGACAGAATTGATAAATCGTATAGTCAAACAATATGCACAACACATAAGTTCAAGAGTCCATCCTTTTCTAAAACCAATTGGTGATAGAGGGACTTCCCCTTTGACTTATATGCATACATTTATTTTTGTCCATGACCGATGTGGGATAACTTCACAACTAAGGAAACATTTGCAATTCAATGCATACATTTATTTTTGTCCATGTCTCTGGAAACATTTGCAAAAATTGCAATTCAATGTTTAGCGGAAACTCAAGGGGAGCGACCAAAACTCACAGACATCACTAAGGAACTTGAAATTGCATTAAACCTTCAAGTAAGTCAATGCTTTAAATCCAATACAACAATTATTTTCTCTCTATGCTTGACCTCTAAACAATAAGTCAATAAATTTTTTTTATGTTAAAGTTGATAAAATAGTTAAACAATTGAAATATGCCCGGTGTAATCAATACCTTTTCTAGAAAATGGTTAAGCATACAAAGCTAAGTTAACACTAAATTATGGGCTTTAATCTCACAAAAAGAAAGTTGATGTTAGACTGGAAAAGTGCATGGATTATTCTCGTTATTAAATTTTTTATTATGTATTACTATATTTGTCTGTTGTATCAGTATCGGTTTTGTATCTTGTTTGAACTTCAAACCCGTTTATTTATATAACTGTTTTTTTTGTCAGTAAAATAAAAATGCTATTTGTCTATTTGGATCCCTGGTAGAAGGTCTTTTAAAACGTAGAAGATGAAGGTTTAGAGAATGGTCCAGATGCTTTCATTCAAATTTCAGAACTTACACAGATAACCCTTTATTTTGAATCTTTTTGTATTGATGATCTTTAAATGATAAATCATTATAGTCTTTGTTAAATTATATATGATTTTCTATAATGAACAAGCAACAGTGAATTAATGTATAAGCTTTCATACACTTTAAAACGACAAAGATAAACTTATAAATTGTAAATGTTCAAACTAAAAATTAACGAGAAGCTATTGGTGGTTAGTAACAAAATATCATTTATAGCCGTATGAAATTTTATTTTTGATTTAATAAAATTTAGTGTTACTATTTAATAAGTATAAACTATAAACTAATCATCTAAATGTAACCAAAATACAACATATTTATCTTTATGTAAAATTTCAAGGTGGACATTTATATGGAAGTAAATTGGAGGTCGATTTTGTTAATTATGTATACATAATGTAAGTCAACAAACACTCACTTACATTTTGAAACACTAACAGATATTAAATGAAATGAAAAGCTTGCAAGTTTTCTCTATATGATGTCTTTACTTTCTGTAGAATTCTTTACACTGCCATATAATAAAAACTTAGAGCAAATTATCATGTGATCAAGTATCCCATGGTTGACAGGAAACGCGCAAGGACATTCTTGAATTTTCACTTGAGGACATGCAATTGGCCACCGAAAACTTTAGTGAAAAAAATTTGATTAAAAAGGAAGGATTTGGGATGTTATATCGAGGAAAAGTTCCAAATGACATTGGATATAAATATCCAGTCATTTTAAAGGTCACCAAATCTTCAGAAGAAATTAATTTTCTAACAGAGCTTGAAATCCTCTTTGGACATAAACATAAAAATATTATCGGCATTGTTGGTTATTGCAAGGAAAAGGGTGATAAAATTATCGTTTATGAAAATGCATATAACGTAAATACTCTTGATAGTCATGTGAATGATGTTAGTCTTACATGGACAAAAAGACTTGAAATATGCTTAGGCCTTGCAAACGGGTGAAAATTTCTTCATAAAGGTTTTGGAAGACAACAATCAGTTGTACATAGAGACATTAAAAGTGTTAATATCGTACTAAATGGAGATTGGACTCCAAAAATATGAGGGTTTGGGTTTTCTTTGATGATTCGTAAAAGTCAAGAGATGGAATATTTCGTCAATGATCCCGACTATTGTGATCCCGTGTATTGTGATCCCGTCTACTTGAAAACTGGCTTTTTAACTAAAGAATCTGATATTTATTCTTTTGGTGTGGTTTTATTTGAGATGTTAAGTGGAACACTTGCATGTGTAAAGGATTTTAGAGAATCTAAGCAATTTCAAGACTTCTTAGTTGATGAGATTGTTTTAGAGGGTATTAAGGAACAAATTAAAGCCAAATCGCTAGCTACATTTGGAAGGATTACCTGTCAATGCTTGCATGAAAAGCCAGAAAAACGACCTAAAGCGGATGAAGTATATATGCAACTCAAGAAAGCATTAGATATCCAAGTAAGATTTCACAATTTACAATTTCTCCATATTTTAACGAATTAAAATGATAGTCATAATTTCTAAATAAAATTGGAACTATCTAGAATTAAATTAACATACAAAAAGTGCTTACAAATTTTCACGTGATGTATTTAGTAACAAATCTTTTCAGGTGTTGAGCGATAGATTGATTGTCAAAAAAGATTTGTATTCGATGAAACTCGAAGGAGGAGGTAATCTGAGTGACCATATCGTCACCTTTAAACGATTAGTTTCGAAGTTGTCCGATATAAATGAGATTATGAAAGAAGAGGACTTGGCACTATATATGTTGTCATCATTACCCAAATCGTACAAATGATTTGTGGATGATATGTTAACAGGAATCACCAGTTTAAAACTTAAAGACGTGCTTGAGAAGTTAGGCGACAAGAACTAAATAAACGAGAGCTCTTATGTGTGAAGATCCATTAGCTATACAGGTTCTCAGAATTGTTTTTAAATTTTCAATGTGACAGCTTGATTATTCTAAGTGGTTGTTATTAAAGTTAAATTTGCTGCAAGTATTTTTTTTGTGCACATTTTTTCGTAGATAAATACAGAAACGCAGATGAGTGATTGTAGTCAAACCACATTTTTTTGTGCACATTTTTTTGTAGATAAATACTAAATGCAAAGCAGGTAAGTGCTTAGTGGCATTACCATACACGCCAGCAAATGTGGTTAGTGGTTACATGGTAGACCTGTTATTATTTCGACGTAATCATCTTTTGTCAGCCACCTCTGAACATCATGATCTCTGATGTTCATGACATGTAAATTAAAAGCCAGAAAACAAACATGTAGTTAATGATCGGACAGTTTAACAGAGAGCTATGAATTTTCAAAATTGATTTTGTTTTGGAGAGATTTTTCTATGCAAACTTTTATATTGGAGGGCAATCTGAAGCAGTCCAATTATTTTCATGTTTAGAACATAAGTTGACTATGTTGACTTTTTGTCAAAAAGTCAAAGATCGAGATATTATTGAGATTCATGATTTCGAGATTCAGGTATAGTTTTCAAAATCGATATCTAAATTTAAATTGCGTTTAATTTGAAGTTTAGACCGATGATTTACGCATGAATTTTGCTAGTACCCGTTCGTTCCTTGATCTTCTCAAGTGGCATTGAATTAAGCAATTTCTAATGAATGATGTAGAATACTAATTATTCATGGAGTGATTGTTCATCATTGGATAGGTTTAATTTGGCTTTATTTGAATTTTTTGATCAAAGACTTTCTTGAAAATTTCATGAGATTCTGTTATTTTTAGGTATTAAAATACGTTACAATCAAATTAATGAATGTTTTAGAACAATTGTGTCAGTTAATCTCCCGTTAATTAAGAAATTTGATGATTTTCTAGAAATTTCATTTCAAATGTTCTTGAGGAGTTCTTGGGGCTCAAATTGATATTCAAACATAATTTGTTGTTATATCTGAATCACTTAAGTTTCGGTGTGTTTTTTATTTTCTCGGAAAATTCATTTAACATACTTTTGTCGGAAATTACAATTCCATAACCAACTCTAACAAACTACCACAAAAATCGGACACAAGGTTGAGCCAAACCCAAAAACCTTAGGTCACTTTGTTTGATCTGTAGACTTGGTCACATGCACTAGTTAGCTCACTCAATTGTCCTAACTACAACTCTCGATAACCGGTCATCGGGTAAACCGAGGTTCAACCAAAAACCGATCACAAAATCTAAAGCACCGTTTGGTTGAAACTTGAAAGAATGGTTTTCGAATGAATGAAATGTGTCAAGGGAATTGGAATTCTAAGGAATTGGAATCCGAAGGAATTGGAATCCGAAGGAATTGGAATCAGAAGGAATTGAAATCCGAAAGAATTGGAATTGATAAATTCCATGTAATATGAAAAGATGTGCTTTTTTATTTACAAGAAATGAAATTGAATTCCATTTTAGAAAATAATTAAAAAGTTATACAAAAAGTTTTAGGTTTTAAGTTTTCGATTTCATTTTTAGACTTGCATTTCAGTTTTAGATTCGCTAACCGAAAACGCGTGGCAAAAAGGCGCGTCAAAAAGCGCAGCTAAAACGCACGTCGGAAAACGTTCGGTGAAACCCCAGGCTGAAACGCCGGGCGAAGAGCGTCACGATAAGCGAGTCGAAAAGCATGTCGGAAAAAAAACGCCGCGCAGAGGAAGCAAGCGAGAACGCGCCTCGAAAAACACACGTCGAGAACGCACTTCAAAACAGGTCGTCAAAAACGCGCGTCAAAATGAACAAAAAATATAAATGTAAATATTTGAGGTTGTTTTAATATTTCATAGATTTAATATTGAAGAAATCCAAAACCACCAAAATCCTGAAGGAATAAATATTCCATAGATGAAGAAATCTCAAGATTTAAAAAAATTTGATTTCTTGCTAAATATGTCAACTAAACGGAGTGGTGTAAGAAATAAAAGTGCAATTCCATCAAATTCCCATGAGATTATGTGAACCAAGCGGGGCCTAAGTTTTTCGGGAAATCAAAACTCACGAGAATTTATTCTCAAAAACTGAATCAAATCAAATCATAAAACTAGCTTCTCGGTGATTTCCACAATCAACTCATATCGCATTTCGATTTCTCAAGAATTTAACAAGAAAATTTTCTCGGTAAATCAAGTTCCCGAGAAATAATTCTTGAAAAAGGTGTAATTGTGACTTTTAAGGTTACCGAAACCGTGGTGGAAAATAACCGGATACCAAGTTACGGGCATTAGTTCTAAATTTAAACCATTCTGAAAATTAAGTACTTTCTTGATTGGAGTATCAGATTACAACTCACACCTCTAACACATAGTAAAATATCTAAACCTACCCACACACACCATTATCTTTCAAACTCTCCCCAAGCTTCCAGTCACCATTGATGGAACCTAAGCTAGTAGATTACAGAGTTTCCTAATTACACAAATTAAAGGGAGCTATCGAATTGTAATCATAAGTAATCATTCGACTATTGATACGACTATTGATAGTTTATATGATTACATTTCCGTATTACAATCTTCATATTATTCATTGCTTGGTTACTTCTGACTCCCTATTAAACCTAGAGGAGAACTTTGAGCCAAATCGAATCAAATGAGACCATTAATGAGCCAAATTACTTTCATTTAAAACTGTGGTTTAAGAACTTCGTGATTCTGCCATGTTTAACTGTAACAAACATATGCAATGTGCTTAGTTTCATCCTCTATGCGCACAGAAGACAAAAATAAATTGAAAAAAAAAATCAACAGGGAAATAGTTTCTTGCCTGAACTCCCTTTGGCTTTTATACATCCAAAAGTGCTCAGTTGTATGTAATCCGGGTTGGGGTACAACCAACCACCCCAAAGGCACAAAATCACCCCCAATACATTCGTTTATTAGGGCTCTGAAGTGCAAATATGCATACACGCCCTCCAAAACCCTCAAGTTCAACAGACCGAGAGATGCAGCTTATTCGGGATAAGTTAAAACGGTTCTTGAAGAACTACACTTAAAAAAGATCAGTTAGCTTTATTTGGTTTGGGGATCTTCTTATAGTCATAGTTGTTTATGTCAACACTCTGCTGCAAAGCCTTCAACAAAAACAACCCATTGATAAGCTTCACAAATATATATATATGCAGAAATTAGTTCGAACAGGTAGGGTAATATGCAAAAATTAGTTCGAGCATAACGAGTCAGGATCGGCTGGGCTACCCACAAACACTTTCAAGTATTTTTGTTTTAAATATATGAGCATATAACTGTTGAATTACAAAGATGATCTAAATCTAAACATTCATAAAAAGTGACTTCATATTTTTATGCATATGAATACAATTTAGTTCACTTTCACCTGCTTGATCTATTTCCTTTTATGGACAGAAGTTTTTTTTTACCCATTTATAGTGTAAAGATGAAACATTACCCAAAACGGCCAATTTGTGTAAACAAGGGTCAAGCCACAACCTATAGTATATATAGAATTAGTTTATAGAATGTCGTGTCACCTTTAGCTCCTCCTCAAGAGATAGGTTTTTGGGCTTGTAAGCTTCAATCGGTCCCGTTCTTGAAAGAGCTTTTTTTGTTTCAAGAATCTCCCACTCTTGGTCGTCTTTCACCTTAGCTATATCCTTGCTGAAGTACAAATATTGACATTGCTAAATACAAACTAACTGAATGAAAGCAAGAGAATGTCACTAGCAAACTCCCTTTTTGTTGATACGATGAGTAACACGATTATTTAATTTTTAAGTATTAGCAAATGATGACTCACCTGCCCTGCAAGAGATGACCAAACCCAAGTGCTCCAAAAACAGTGAGTGAGATCATTGGAAGACCGTATCTAATAAATGGCCCTTTTCTTCCCCATCTTTTGAACCCTGAAGCTGAATTTTGAACTTTATCAATATTTTTAGCTCCAAGTTTATTAGCTTTATCAGGTTGATCCATAGTTGTTCCAACTGTTGTCATCCTTAGATACTGCAAACATGGGTTAACCCACCACCTATAATGTATAAATGATTAAGGGTATTTATAGGATGTCGTATCACCTTTAGCTCCTCCTCAAGAGATAAGTTTTTAGGTTTGTAAGCTTCAATCGGTCCTGTTCTTGAAAGAGCTTTTTTTGTTTCAAGAATCTCCCACTCTTGGTCGTCTTTCACCTTAGCTATATCCTTGCTGAAGTACAAAAATTTAAATCAATAAAATACGAACTAGCTGAATGAATATGAGATTAATGTATAACGGGCTTTAGAATCAAAGCAAGAGAATTTCACTAGCAAACTCCCATTTTGTTGATACGATGAGTAACACGATTATTTAATTTTTAAGTATTAGCAAACGATGAATTACCTGCCCTGCAAGAGATGACCAAGCCCAAGTGCTCCAAAAACAGTGAGTGAGATCATAGGAAGACCGTATCTAATAAATGGCCCTTTTCTTCCCCATCTTTTGAACCCTGAAGCTGAATTTTGAACTTTATCAATATTTTTAGCTCCAAGTTTATTAGCTTTATCAGGTTGATCCATAGTTGTTCCAACTGTTGTCATCCTTAGATACTGCATAGTTGGCATGAAGTATAATGGCGTGATGAAACATGATGCTCAATGTCAGATACACATATCACCTATGTACTTTACATATGCATTTATTAGTACTTACATAAGAGAAGCTGACTGTTTGAGATTTAACATCTACCGGTAGTAAATGAGTGTACAGTTTGCCCCAGGCATTAATTTATTAACAAATCCTTTTTTAGAATCTCAAGACCATAAAGTAATGTAAGTCAAACAGAAGATCATATTAATCAAATTTTTGGCAAACTACAGAATTCTAAGAGTACTCAAATGGTCATAATAGAACATAATGGACCAAATACATATATATCCACAAGCAAACACACAACACTTGCAAGGAAAAGAGCAGATTCTAGAAGGGCACTAGGTTGAAACCATAAATTGGTAAGTAAAGCGGTTTACTTGCATAAGAACTTGTTTCCATTTTAGTCCAAAATCAACTATTTCGATTTCAGGGTGGTTCCTGAGCCTAATAGTGGTAAATGAAATCATGTTTATAAGAAAATTGATAGTTCAAAAGAAAATAGCATCATTAAAAATCAAGTTAAAAGTTCATAACCTGGATCAGTTACTCGTGCATCAAGTCTTGAAATATAGAAATCAATTTAATAAATCATCTTCACAAAACTTTAGAGACTCAAAATCTCTTTCAGTCAGATAATGGATTATTACATATAAATTATAAACCATACATATTTGGTGACTAAGAAAGCACACAAGATGTTTGTTAATATGCCAATGAGAAGTTTATA
The DNA here is from genome assembly GCF_046630445.1 of Rutidosis leptorrhynchoides. Classification (NCBI taxonomy): domain Eukaryota; kingdom Viridiplantae; phylum Streptophyta; class Magnoliopsida; order Asterales; family Asteraceae; genus Rutidosis; species Rutidosis leptorrhynchoides. The sequence continues at coordinate 220,919,326 of NC_092336.1, forward strand.
ATTGTAGACCAACTGTAAGGAGCTTACAACCAGTAAGCATCATTATACATAAACCTTACCATCTTTGTACAAAAAATTATAATAAAAAACTAAGAGCCCTAATCATGTAACCAATATTACATCTATGCACTAGCAAGAAATTATTAAACTACAGCGCAAAGCATATAAGTATTGATTTAGTTATTGCAAAATCAAACAATTACAAATTAAAGACCCTACCTCAATTACTGTTCACGAATCATCTGCGGAGCTGAGAAATGAGAAATCCACAACTCTGCGAATCCTTAAATCAATTGATAAACTTCGTTGATTATTTATTTATTATTGAAATGGTAAAGAGATAAACATCATTGATTATTTATTTACTATTGAAATGGTAAAGAGGATAATGAGAGTATACTAGGGGTCCACCATTTAGTTTCAAATCGAATAAATCAAATATCGAATCTAATTTTTTAAATGATTTTCGGATCGATCGAAACCGAAACCGAAACCGAATTCGTAATTCGATTTTTGGTTTTGAAAATTTTAAATTTGGTTAAACGAAAATCTATTAAAAAATCGAATTCAAATTAATAACATTATAAAACATATTTATAAATAAAATATTTATATATTTATATTATATTTGATGTATTATTACATTTTTATTAAACAATAAACATGTTATATACCCTATATACTTAGATTAATTCCACAACCGTTATTCCTAATTTATACGTAAGTTTATCCTGGTTAGGATTTTTATTTTTAGTGATTTTTGGTTTTAACCGAAACTAAACCGAAATCAAATTTGGTTTTCGATTCGGTTTTGGTTATGGTTTTGATATTTAAATTTGGTTTCGGTTTGGTTTTTGGTTTTGATTTTATAAGTTTCAAAACCGAAAAAATCGAACCGAATAAACCGAAAAACCAAAAACCGAACCGATGAACACCCCTAGAGTATACCAGATCGATCTCCTTGTTAAATTAGTTTGCGAAACCTTTTTAAGATTTAGAATTGTAATTGGGTTAGACACCTGTTCAATTTGAGTTGGAAAAAACAAGTTGATAATGAGTTGGGTGTTATTTTTTTCTTTTCATAAAACCTCTAAAATACTGTACAATTTTAACACTCAAAATTATGTAAAAATCATATGTAATCATGCGTAAAGAATATACACTAGAAGGCAAAACACAATTTCACCTGTATGTTAGAAGTAATTAAAAGATAAGATGGTGACATTGGATGGTTCTAGTTCTATACAACCTTATGACAAAAGGTCTGCCCAAATTAGCTTAAATACTAAATTTAAACGTTCCCCTTAACTTCGAACCTCATTGAAATCCCCTCAAACGATCCATGGCATATCCCTATATTGCAACAGCTTTTCTAGGTCGCTCCAGAATCTATTCTTTTTAGCAGTAGTATGAGGCCCATATACATTAACTACAACAACTTCTGAATCACTTCTCTAAGTATCCTTTAATTGCAAGATAGAAAACTTTTGTTCTATTGCTTGATTAGTCTTAAAGATTGTGTGGCCCCAACCCATAAGCATACCACCCCAGAAGCCTTGATCATACTTTTGGATATATTTAGTCTTCCGATCCCCATAGTCCCTCTATCCAACAGTCCTCAAGTTGTCCACACGTTGTTTCCTGTAGACACAATACCACAGGTTTCTCCTTTCTAAACAAGTTCCATAACCAATTAACCTTATCATCTTGCCCAACTCCACGAACATTTAAAGACATGACTATCGTTAAGGTTAAAATAACAATTTGATGTAAGGAGCCTATTGTCTTGCCCTCCAACGTACACCAATTTTACCACCCATTTCTTTAATTCCAACACTATTTGATGAACTGTTTACCTTAGATGAGTCTTTGGATCTCGATTTCTTGTTGCCATTCTTTACAAACGTAGGTTTTCACTTCCTAATATTGAATTGTGAATGCTTGTCTTTATGTGCACTTCTTTCCATATGCTTGATGTGAAGGAATTTGGACGATCCTAACCATTTTGTCAACTGCTCATTCCTTTTTGGTTTAGTTTGCAACTCTTGATAAAACTTTGAATTAGCTGAAGATTTTCTGGCAACCCGTTAAAACTTAGGCATATTTGAGACATCATCCTTTAATCTGTAACAACCCGACTTTTCCGTTTACTTTCGTTACTTGTCCGTTAAGTATTTAACGGTGTTTACTTAGACTTGTGTGTTTAATAGCATTAAATACATGCTTATTAGAGATATTCTTGAATTAATATGTTATATTAATTTATGAACTTATTTCGGATAGCGAAATAACTAGGAAACGTTACGATTAAGAAAATCGCCTAGAAAGCTTTTCGGTTTACGGAACTCAGAAAAACGACGAAATAATTATTTTTAATAATTATTGACTTTAATAAAAACTAATTTAATTTATTATTTATTTAATGAATTAAATTCGGTGATTTCGTTTCAACGACTAGTTAACGTTCCGGTGGCCCGGTACGGTTAACGGCACTCGAAACGGACCACGCGCGTACAAGCAATTAAGCAAAACGAGCCCAATGACCCCCCTAGAAGGGCCATCGGCCGAAACCCCCCACATGGACCCCCTTATGGACTAAAACTTGGTCTACAAGATTATTTGTTAGTTAATTAGGCCCTAATCTTGAACTATAAATAGAAGCTTATACCTCAAACCCTTATTTCTTTTTCTTTTTGGCCGATTGTTTTCCCTCTCCCTCTCCCTTTCCATCATCGACCACCACAACCCCACCATCACCTTCAAAAGTTGTTTTTAAAAGAAACCCCGTGCACGAAAGTCGTTCCTTTAATCGTTCTACACGCGATAGTATAAGCAATTTGATCGTTTGAGGTATAAACACTAACCCTAGTTTTTCTAAATCTGAATTTTGTTCAATTGCATGGTGTATTCGAGTCTAGTGCTCAATTAGTGGTGTCTAGAGTTGTAATTTATCGTTTGATTGCTTGATTAACGTTGTTTGCATGGAAAATGAATTTGTTTCTTGTAGATCTGATAAAATTGACATGTGAACTGATCTTGTAATATGTTTAAATGGATATATATCGAAAATTTATTAATTTTAAACTCTGATTTTGCGTGATTTCGTTATCGTATGCTTAAGATATGTTTAATCGAAGGTTTGACTAGGTTTTGTTCGTAATCCGAATTTTCTGAGTTGCATGCTTTGTGTTTTAGTTTATAAAAAGTGTACTACTGTATTCCTTATGAAAATTTATGAATTTGGACTTAAGATTTGCGTCAAAAGGTTATGTAATGCTCCCGTTATGTCAAAACGAAGATTTGGTTCTTAAAGTGAGCTGAATCAGTTTTTAAAGTTACATAAAAATTGATAGAGTGAACTAGGAGTTGATTGAGACTTTGATCTTCTGAACTATATTAGTCTAAGTGTTACTTGACATATTTCATTTGGATGCGAACTTGTAAAACCATGATTTGCCATGAGATATATGCTCATCTAAGTGATGTGTCTTATTTGTTGATTAAAACTGATAGGTCTGTAAATGTTTGCTAAACTGTACAAATTGGCTAAAGCAATATTTCTGATTATTTTATCACTAAAACTTTGAGATGTTTTGAGATGACTCCAATTGGCCGTTTGTCAAAATCTATTTGCTATATTTTTTGAGAAATGTTTAAAAATTGACGCGCGGGCAGAAATTGCTGTAATGAACTATGATTAGACCCTTTCTGATATTGGACTTTTATATATCGTATGAGGCTTTCGCTGGACGTTTTGCAATCGATTTTAAGTGTAGTTATGATCTGGAGTTGTTCATAATTTTATGATTTGTGTGCTATGAGCTATAGTTGAATCTTTCTACGATGTACGTTTTTCGAAGGCATGCTTTAAAATGCAAAAGTGTAATTTGCCTTACTATGAGTTGTAAAATGATATTTGACCTAGGTTTGACTCGTTGACCATGATTGCATGACCTACTGAGATGTTTGACTTTAGTTGACCACTTTGACCGAGTTGACTTTTGGTTTGACTTAGGTTGACTTTTGTTGATTTGCTTGGATTAGTTGACTTTTACTTGTTTGTTGAGTCAGTCTGAGCACTAGAACTTTGCGTACACTATGGGTTGACATAGTTTGACCTATAAGTGTATACTTAAGATGATTTACTTGTTTAGGTTGCGTTGTTCAGTCGAGATTGTTCGACAACCGTACGTTTTGCTAAGATAATTACAAGTGTTTTTGCTAAGGTGAGTCTACAGTCCTTACTACATTTTTACAGAGATGAGATGTATGATTTTTATAAATATTTTACATATTAGGCACAAGTAACTTAAACATATACATATGAGTTCAGATCAAAAATCCCTTAGCTTGATTATATTAGTTACTTTGTAAGCTCGACTTATAGGGACGGTACCGTTAGGTTTGTCAAACCTCACCGCAACATAACTGGTGCTTATTTTATTGTTACTCGTACACTTGATCGGTGTATCACTAAGATAGGGTAAACTAAAGACGTGTGGCTCGGCTATACGCAAAGGTTAAAGCTTTATAATCAAGTGCTCATGATAATGTATACTTTTCTTACGATGTTTTCCAGAAAATCTTGTGGCCTAACTTACGAAATGATTTACTAAACCTGTAGATTCACTCAATGTTTTTCGTTGACGTTTTGTATGTTTTATCTCAGGTTCATAGAGGTAGTACTTCCGCTTAACAAGAAGTTATTATGCTGTTTACTGCTAGAACTGGACGACGTCCAGCATATTTTATCATTTTCATTTCAAGAACAAATATTCGCATTTAAACTATTTTCTTTCGAGATGTTTTTGGGTTCATTTACATTAGTCATTTATGTCAAATACTTCAAGTTATGTTTTCTTTAATAAATGACTTTGCTTTGATAATTAATGCGAATACTTTTCGGAAACGTCTCATATAGAGGGCGTGACCGTTAAACTGTGGGACCGGAGTTAATACACCGTTAGTGGATTCTGACAGGGTATTACATTTGGTATCAGAGCAGATCGGTTACCTAGGACTAGGCTGCATTAGAGAGTCATCGTTAGGACATCTATTGAGTCTAGATTGTAACCCTAGACTTGTTAAGTTACATGAACCCTAGTTACGTTATTTATTATTTTACTTGATTTCTATAATGACATGATTACTAGATGAACTAACTTGGTGTTTTCTTTGAGTGCTAGATGACTTCTTCCAATCCTATCATTCTTACTGACTCCGACACGGAATCTGAGGAAACTGTGCAAGCGCAAGGGAATACGATACTCGAGTTTACGAATGATACCGAATCTGAACTAGGAAGGCAGTCTGAAGAGGAAGAACCGAAGGAGGATCCCGAGGAGGACTCGGAACCCAAAACTGAATCTGAACCTAACTTACCCGATTCGCCTACTCGTTCCCAATCACCTTTTGTTGATCCCGACTATGTTAACCCCTACGGATCAAAAGGCCACCGTAGGATACCGAAAGGACCTGCTCGAGCTAATAATCCATTTTATAAGATTTTTCGCTTTGATAATAATATCGTCTTCTCTTACTGAAAATGAAAAATCTCAACTCATTTCTGTCCTAAAAGCTCATAAACCAGCTATTGCATGGAAGATTCATGATATTAAAGGCATAAGTCCTTCGTATTGCACACATAAAATCCTTATGGAAGAAGGTCATAGAACATACGTGCAACGCCAATGAAAACTAAATCCTAATATGCAAGATGTTGTTAAGAAAGAAATTATTAAACTGCTAGATGCAGGTTTAATTTATCCAATCTCTGATAGTCCATGGGTAAGCCCAGTTCAATGCGTACCTAAGAAGGGTGGCATGACTGTCATCACAAATGAAAAAAATGAGCTTATTCCTACTAGGACTATAACAGGATGGCGTGTTTGTATTGATTATAGAAAATTAAGTGACGCCACCAGAAAAGATCACTTTCTCTTACCTTTCATTGATCAAATGTTGGAAAGATTAGCCGGAAATAGTTACTATTGTTTTCTTGACGGTTTTTTCGGATATTTTCAAATTCCAATAGCACCCGAGGACCAAGAGAAAACCACGTTCACGTGCCCTTATGGTACTTTTGCTTACAAACGCATGCCATTTGGACTTTGCAACGCCCCTGCAACCTTTCAAAGGTGCATGATGGCGATTTTTCACGACATGATAGAAGAATGCATGGAAGTTTTCATGGATGACTTTTCAGTCTTCGGTGATACTTTTGAAGCATATCTAGTTAATCTTGAACGAATGCTTATTAGATGCGAACAATTAAATCTAGTTCTTAATTGGGAGAAATACCATTTCATGGTTAAAGAATGCATCGTTCTTGGTCATAAAATTTCAAAGGAAAGAATTGAAGTGGATAGAGCTAAAGTAGATGTAATTGCTAAACTTCCACATCCCACCAATGTTAGATGAATTAGGAGTTTTTTAGGGCATGCCGGTTTTTACCGACGTTTCATAAAAGATTTTTCAAAAATTGCCACTCCTATGAATAAACTCCTAGAAAAGGATGCTCCATTCATCTTTTCAGATGAATGCATCAAATCTTTTAATATTCTTAAAGAGAAACTCACTAATGCGCCGATCATGATAACTCCAAATTAGAATCTACCATTTGAACTCATGTGCGATGCAAGTGATTTTGCAATGGGTGCCGTTTTAGGACAAAAGATTGCAAAACGATTTCAACCTATCTATTACGCTAGTAAGACGTTACAAGGAGCACAAACAAACTACACAACTACTGAAAAAGAACTCCTTGATATTGTCTTTGCTTTTGACAAATTTCGTTCATATCTCGTTCTAGCTAAAACGGTGGTCTATACCGACCATTCTGCTCTTAGATACCTATTTTCGAAACAAGATGCCAAACCAAGATTAATTCGTTGGATCTTACTCTTACAAGAGTTCGATATTGAAATCTGAGACAAAAAGGGAGCAGAAAATCTCGCCGCTGATCATCTTTCTCGTCTTGAAAATTCCGAATTAGAAGTTCTAAATGAATTGGCCATACAAGATAACTTTTCTGATGAATATCTATTGAAGATAGATTATAATGAAATTCCATGGTTTGCAAACTATACAAATTACTTAGTATGTGGATTCCTTGAAAAAGCGTTATCGTACCAAAAACGAAAGGAATTCTTTAGTGATATAAAACACTATTTCTGGGAAGATCCACATTTGTTTAAAAGTTGTCCCGATGGAATAATCCGCCGATGTGTATTCGGGGATGAAGCTAGTCAAATCTTAAACCATTGTCACACAGGACCAACAGGAGGGCATTATGGGCTTCAACTCACAACAAGAAAGGTCTACGATGCTGGATTTTATTGGCCTACAATCTTCAAAGACGCACACCTTCTTTGTAAATCCTGCTATGTTTGTCAAAGGGCCGGAAAAATAAGTCAACGTGATGAAATGCCACAAAATGTCATTCAAGTATGTGAAGTATTTGACGTTTGGGGTATTGACTTTATGGGTCCATTTCCAAAATCTCATAATAATCTCTACATTCTCGTTGCTATTGATTATGTATCTAAATGGGGCGGAAGCACAAGCTCTCCCAACTAACGATGCACGAGTTGTAGTCAACTTCTTAAAACGTCTTTTTGCAAAGTTCGGAACACCGAAAGTTTTAATAAGTGATCGGGGTACTCATTTTTGTAATAATCAACTTGAGAAAGTTCTCAAAAGATATGGAGTAACTCATAAAATCTCAACCACTTATCATCCACAAACAAGTGGACAAGTTGAAAATACTAACCGAGCTTTAAAACGTATTCTAGAGAAAACCGTAGGATCAAATCCGAAGGAATGGTCCATAAAATTGGAGGAGGCACTTTGGGCTTTTAGAACAACCTACAAAACTTCAATTGGAACCACACCTTTTAAACTTGTTTACGGAAAAGCATGTCATCTTCCAGTAGAAATTGAGCACAAAGCATTTTGGGCTTTGAAAACATGTAATCTTGATTTACATGAAGCTGGACGTCTACGGTTAAGTCAACTAAACGAATTAGAAGAATTAAGACATGAAGCATACGAAAATTCGTTAATCTATAAAGAAAGAACGAAGAAATGGCATGATAAAAGAATCAGAAGTTCAAAAGAATTTAAAGAAGGAGACAAAGTTCTTCTTTTCAATTCACGATTCAAGCTATTTCCTGGAAAATTGAAATCAAGATGGTCTGGACCATTCATAGTCAAAAGAGTTTTCCAGTACGGAACAATAGAGTTAATAAATTCAAATGGGATTGAATTTAAAGTTAATGGTCACAGAGTTAAACATTACATAGATAATCCAATGGAAGTTAAAGATGAAGTTAATCACAATTTCGACACCACAGCTAACTAAGTGTAGGAAGATTCGAATCTTTTTAGGGTAATATGTATTTCTGTTAGAGTTAGATATTCTGTTTTCGTGTAGTTTCCGAAAATGGAATCTGAATGGTCTTTCCCTAGCAGACCCTAAAGAACTAGTCTTCTTCCTCCATTCTGAATTTTTATTTCTTTTAGGTTTTACGAGATGAAGAATTCCTTTGATCTGAACCATGGTCTACTACTACACGCTTTGATTACTAAACGTAATAATGACACACTCCCGAGTGAAGTGGTATCATTCATAAGAGGCAAAATGGACGGAGTAAAAAAAGAACTCAGGAACAATCATAATAAGATACATTTTGGTAAAGGAAAATCAAAATCCGCAACAAAAAGAAGAGCACGACACCTTGAAAGATGTTATAAATGCGAAAAATGGTCACATGAAGGTAAATGTTCAAACAATCAAACATATTCAAATACCGAATTTGTTACTCTATGCAGAGAAGGACCGTTTATATGTTTAGAAGAAAAGATATTGAAGAATCAAGGTTACACTTACGTAGCTATGGAGAACCAAATCACATGACTCTCCTATGAGTCAGCTAAAGCAGGTCTCTGAGAATTCTATCTCACAGGTAAGTATGTACAGTTTTTATTTTTATTTTTATTTATTGCTTTTAACCTTTTGATAATAAACGCTGAATCGTTCACTATAAAGTATTAAATTGATATTCAATAAAATTAGGTATGCGTAACCGAAATTATTGATATCATACAAAAATTTATTACATCACTGCGAAATTTACCGTTTATTCTTAAGGTATAAATATCTTTAATCAATCAATCCAAAATATTTCAAAAATTCATCAGGAGTAAAACTATGTTATGGAACCGAAATTACTTTACCGAAAAGAGGGGCATATATTTTTGTTAATATTTGATTGATTAAAGTGGGATAAAAGACCAAAAAGATTTTTTTTTATTTTTTACCTTGTTTTTAAAATTAATATATAAATATTAAATTATTATTGTAAATTTTTTTAAATCAATATATTTAAGTTTTTAAATATTTTCAAAATTAATATTTTCAATATAATGTTTGTAAAATTAATGTATAAAAATTTTAATATGAATTTTTAATTTTATGCATTTTAAATTTAAGTTTGGTGTGAATTTAAAAACAAAAATTTACTTTATTTCATTAAGTTAAAAATTTGATATTTAAAATTCGTCGTGAATTGAAGACTAGGTCATTGAACCGAAATTGCTTTACTCGAGGGCGGGACGGGAAATTTTATTATCATTATTTTTAATCTTATTGAATTAAAGTATGCCAAAAACATTTAAAAAACCCAAAAATCTTTGCTTTCAAAACAAACGCTTTAAAATGACAAATTTTAAAATTTTGTCGAGAGACGAACTAGGACAACGATTTGAAACGCCCTCATTCTTAAAAGAAACAAATTTTTAAAATTTATTAATTTATGTTTTATTAGTTAAAGGTTTTATTAAAAAAAAACCGCACTCGCGGTACTTGATAGGGACCCACATCCGCACTCGCGGAGGTATCAAAATACATATGGGTTAACTGGTCGAACAGACCAGTCCCCAACACACCCACACTCATTTTTCTGCGAAAAAACCCACAAAAACGCTCTCAAAATCGAATTTTTTCACCGTTAAACATCAAATTTTTTGCTAAAATCATGTTGAGAAAGATGCTACCAAGAAGTTTCTCAAGGAGATCGGTAATTTCTACATCTAAACACTCTTTAATTCGGATTTTTAGTGTTCTTGAATAAATTTATACCTAATTTGATTTTGATGATTTCTAGTTTAATTATGCGTATATTGTTTATGTATTATGCTTGTATAACCTAGATTGATGCTATTTAACATGATTAGAAGCCTTAAACTTCAAATTTTGAGTAATCTAGGGTTTGTGTTCTTGAGCAAAATTGGGGCTTTTTGATATAAACGGGTTATGGCCGAATTTTGTTGTTAGTTTATACTAAATTGAGTAGTGTAACATGTTTAGGTTGCTAAATGATCAAAACTTTGATCCTAAACATGATTTTCAAGTATTAAAGTAGACTTTTTGAGGCAAAAATGCATGAACTCAATTTAATTGATATGAATGCCATTTGGAACTTGTTTAATTGCTTGTAATGATTATTTTGACATGTTATTTGAGATAAAAGCTAAAGAACATTGTATACATTTTCATATATGTTTATTTGTAAAAGTGTAGAATTTTTAATATTGTGAAAATGCATATCAAGTTTAGAATGGATTAAACATGTCATTATAATTGTGTTGATTTATGATTTTGCTAACACTAATGCATATTTGGATGCACAAAAATTGTGTTTAAATGTGTTTTGCAGACTGAAAGGGGTGAATCTTCATCCGCATCTCAGGCTCACAATGCTCATCCTGAGAATGCAGAACAACAGGAGATTAACGACCAATATAGACAAAATCTACCGCATCAATTCATTCCATATTCAAATATAGAATTGGCAGATTTACACCCTAATTTAAGGTTTGACCGACATTGGATAGATTATCCAAAATATCAGAGAAACTTGCACACCCTTCAGTCTAATGTTGTTGAAGTACCCGGGGTAATAGACTGGGAACCGTTAGAAACAGTGGGATTGTCCGATCCAATCAGAGAATTACTTACACAAAGGTATGGTAATTCTACTTTTAATAATTGGGAACGTTTGTTTAATATACGTAGGCGTGTATATAGAGAATGGTGTGTGGAATTATTATGTAGTGTTGAAATAAATGATCGGGTAGCTACCTTAACCGATCGTAGTTTTATTAGATTTTTATTAGGAGGTGTGATGCGGCATATGTCTCTACTAGACATGGCTCAGGCTTTGTGTATATATACGCCTGAGGAACTAGCATCTACTGATTGTCAAAGGTTGATAGTTAATGGTAGGAGGGTTGATGAAAATTTTGATATGAATGGAATATGGAGTAGAATGACTAGGCATAACCGATTCCGTAGGGGGAATAACTCTTATACTGATATTGATAGAGCTGAGCTAAGAGTAATCCATAGGTTCTTAGCAAATTTGATTACACAGCGAGGTAAGAACAAAGAGAAAGTAAATGAGAATGATTTATTTTATCTCATGTGTATTCGAGACCCACAGAGCGCTGTGAGTATACCTTATTGTGTAGGTTATTATTTATCGGCTATGGTTAAGAGTATACGGCCTAATGGTATAATAGGAGGTGGTATCTTTGTTACTTTAATTGCTAAGCATCTGGGTGTCGATAGAAGTCGGGGGGATTAATAATTGCAGCACCAGAACCCTGTGATACAATTGGTTTGAAAGTATATCATGGTGCTAAGATTTTAAAGAAATGACATAACGCTGCAACACCATATGATGGCCCGCATCCACAGGTCGAAAGAGATCAGCAGCAAGGTAATGCGGGAGGGGGGAATTAGATGACAGAAATGCAAATTTTTATGGCTCAATATGAGTATGAAATGGCTAGACAATGAGCATTTCAAGATTGGCAGTATCATCAAAACCAAATCATAAGTCATTGTGCACACATAAATACAAACTATATTCCTACTCCAATGCCCATATTTCCTCCCTGGACTATACAGACCCGACCACCGTACCCTACATATGACCCAGCTCAAGCATTCTACAGCACATACGGCTATGCATGAGATCCCTACTGTCACCATCCTCATCAACCCTAATTTTCTTTTATGCTTATTTTTATTTATTTGGTAATTTGTAATTTTATACTTTTAATATTTCTTTTGATACTATAATATTTTTTTATAATTTTCTAACTTTTATTATTAGATTTTTAATAATTTTTGAATGTGGGGTGATATACCCAACTTCAAAAATATGTATATATATGTTTATAGTTTATCCCATGTACAAAACAGGGTAAAACAGCGCATTTTCAAAGACTGGCATTAAGTTCAGCAAAAGCAACTAATTTTGACGACAAGATGTAAAATATATGTGAAATAACAACTGCAGGAATGAACAAATGATGTGCACCATTTATCATTCAACAAACAAACGCCAATATGTTTGGAAACTTTGGTAAAATTTAATCATTTTTCTACGCTAATCACCCTCAATAATTTAAATTATTACTGATTTCTTGCAAATGAGGGCATTGCAAGATCTTAAGTGTGGGAAGGGGTAAAATTCTTTTGGATTTTTTAAAATTTTTGACTTATACACTTGGTTACCATTAAAAATACTAGTAACGCAGTAGTTGTATTAGAATCTAGTGCTATCTGATAATAAAGAACATCCCTAGTCTTATATACTGACTACCCAATTCTAGTAAAAATTTTCAAAATTTTCAACTAAATGAACTCAAAATTATGTTTATACATATTTATGAACGATAAAACTAGGTATTAACACCGAAATTATTGTTACCTCAGAAAGGACATAAATTGAGAAACAACCTAAAATGTTAGAATTCATTTAAAATGGAATAGAGGAAAATAAAAAGGCAAAGAAAGGAAAATAAAAGCCAAGTGTGGGAAAAATTTACCAAGTTATTTAGAACATATGTCACATATTTTTGTACAAATAATTGAAGATACTTTTGTTTTGGACAAAATTAACTGTTTACCCGGTAAATTGTAATATATTTGAAAGAAAGATGGATCTACATGATGAATCAATTCCATCAATTAAAGGAAGTAAAGTCTTCCGAGAAAAAGACACGCGCTTCTTGATTTAGGTCAGGAAGTTGTTGTCCAGACCAGTTGTAGAGTCTATGAAAAACCTTGAAAAGTTTTCTCGAAAATCAGCTGGAAATCCACGGACCTCAGCATTAAACAGGGTCGCCAAGTGGCCAGACTTATCCTAACCATGAGAGGATCTGTCTCGTACAATGGGGGGGGGGGGCACCGTGCAAATTAGCTTATAAGACTAATGAATCAGATCCCTAGAAAGGATAATCTCCTTAAAGATTAAAAATCAGCTTTTAAGCCTGATATTACTCAATCCTTGAGATTGACCTTAAAGATTGAGAATTCAAACTTATGAAATTCGATGATATCTAAACTCGAGCTTGAACGAGAAAATATTTTGATCAAATTACAAACTGATTTGTTTTCTGAAAACCCATTTTCAATGCGTTCATTACCATTGAACGTAAAATCCTAGGAATTCACCTGGAATTCATTAGGTCACCTGAACCAAACCGGGTGTCAACCGTAAGAATGGTGGTTGCATAGCATGGTCAAAGACAGGACCTTGTGCCAGACCGAAAAACTATAGGGTGATCTTTACTATTGCTCCTACAAAGGATAGTAATTGCATCCAACACAATATAGACCATAATCAAAAGCATGTCACGGGACATTGCCTCAACAGTTGCTTATTCAACGCTTTCCTTTACAACCGGACGGTAGTTTACCGAAAGATAATATATGGAGCAAGTATACTGGATGTGTTGCTTTCCCAATACAAGGTTAGTAAGTGGGTGACACAAAACCGCAAGTTTTGAGCTAAAATTTTCCAAATCTGAAACCCACCAAACCCACAAAAACAGTTTGCAAACACCAGTGAAGGGTTATTCTGGAAAACTTATCTAGGGTAAAAGCTAGATTAAATTTTTAAAAGATCAAATGTTTTCATAAAGATCCAATTTCCTAAAGGATCTAAATTTTTATAGTCATGTGGAACTATAAACCACAACATTACTATCATTGTTCATACCGACATATAGAAATCACTGATGTACAAAGTGTGAAAAATAAAGAAGTGATTCTAGTATTTTTTTTATTTTAAGACTATATTGCTTGAGGACAAGCAACTCTCAAGTGTGGGAATATTTGATAATGCTAAAAACGAACATATATTGTAGTGACCCGAACTTTTCCATGTTTATATATATTAAATGAAATTGATATTTACAAAATTAAGTGTTTCCAACATGTTAAGCAATCAAACTTGTTAAGACTTGATTAATTGAAATAGGTTTCATATAGACAATTGACCACCCAAGTTGACCGGTGATTCACGAACGTTAAAACTTGTAAAAACTATATGATGACATATATATATGATTATATATATAGTTAACATGATATTATGATAAGTAAGTATCTCATTAGGTATTTTAACAATGAGTTATATACATAAAATTGAGTTTATTGAATTAAGAAACTCAAAACGATATATATAACGATTATCGTTATAACAACGTCTTACTAAATACATATGGATCATATTAAGATATTGATACACTATGTTTAATCATGATAAATGGTAAGTAAACATGTCATTAAGTATATTAACAATGAACTACATATGTAAAAACAAGACTACTAACTTAATGATTTCGAAACGAGACATATATGTAACGATTATCGTTGTAACAACATTTAACTGTATATATATCATACTAAGATATATTAATATATCATAATATCATAATAATGTAATAATTTAACATCTATTTAGATATAATAAACATTGGGTTAACAACATTTAACAAGATCGTTAACTTAAAGGTTTCAAATCAACATTTACATGTAACGACTAACGATGACTTAACGACTCAGTTAAAATGTATATACATGTAGTGTTTTAATATGTATTCATACACTTTTGAAAGACTTCAAGACACTTATCAAAATACTTCTACTTAACAAAAATGCTTACAATTACATCCTCGTTCAGTTTCATCAACAATTCTACTCGTATGCACCCGTATTCGTACTCGTACAATACACAGCTTCTAAATGTTTGTACTATTGGTATATACACTCCAATGATCAGCTCTTAGTAGATCATGTGAGTCACCTAACACATGTGGGAACCATTATTTGGCAACTAGCATGAAATATCTCATAAAATTACAAAAATATTGGTAATCATTCATGACTTATTTACATGAAAACAAAATTACATATCCTTTATATCTAATCCATATACCAACGACCAAAAACACCTATAAACACTTTAATTCTTCAATTTTCTTCATCTAATTGATCTCTCTCAAGTTCCATCTTCAAGTTCTAAGTGTTCTTCATAAATTCTACAAGTTCTAGTTTCATAAAATCAAGAATACTTCCAAGTTTACTAGCTCACTTCCAATCTTGTAAAGTGATCATCCAACCTCAGAAAATCCTTGTTGTTTACAGTAAGATATCATTCTAAATCAAGGTAATACTCATATATAAACTTTGATTCAATTCCTATAACTATAAGTGTCTTAAAAGTGATAATCTTACTTGAACTTGTTTTCGTGTCATGATTCTACTTCAAGAACTTTCATGCCATCCAAGATCCTTTGAAGCTAGATAATTTCTTGTCACTTCTAGTAGGTTTACCTACTAAACTTTAGGTAGTAATTATGTTCATAAAATCATTCGATTTATACATATAAAACTATGTTATTTGAAGATTTGAACATGTAATCACTAGAACATAGTTTAGTTAATTCTAAACTTGTTCTCAAACAAAAGTTAATCCTTCTAACTTGACTTTTAAAATCAACTAAACACATGTTATATATCTATATGATATGCTAACTTAGTGATTTAAAACCGAAAAACACGAAAAACACCGTAAAACCGAATATACGCCGTCGTAGTAACACCGCGGGCTGTTTTGGGTTAGTTAATTAAAAACTACGATAAACTTTTATTTAAAGGTTGTTCTTCTGGGAAAATGATTTTTCTTATGAACATGAAACTATATCCAAAAATCATGGTTAAACTCAAAGTGGAAGTATGTTTTCCAAAATGGTCATCTAGACGTCGTTCTTTCGACTGAAATGACTACCTTTACAAAAACGACTTGTAACTTATTTTTTCGACTATAAACCTATACTTTTTATGTTTAGATTCATAAAATAGAGTTCAATATGAAACCATAGCAATTTGATTCACTCAAATCGGATTTAAAACGAAGAAGTTATGGGTAAAACAAGATTGGATATTTTTTTATTGTTGTAGCTACGGGAAATATTTTAACAATTCTATACAAATCATATCCTAGCTAACTTATATTGTATTATACATGTATTCTAATGTAATCTTTGGATACCATAGACACGTATGCAAATGTTTTGACATATCATATCGACCTATGTGTATATATTATTTGGAACAACCATAGACACTCTATATGCAGTAATGTTGGAGTTAGCTATACAGGGTTGGGGTTTATTCCAAAAATATATATACTTTGAGTTGTGATCTAGCCTGAGACGTGTATACACTGGGTCATGGATTGATTCAAGATAATATATATCGATTTATTTCTGTACATCTAACTGTGGACAACTAGTTGTAGGTTACTAACGAGGACAGCTGACTTAATAAATTTAAAACAGTAAAACGTATTAAAAATGTTGTAAATATATTTTGAACATACTTTGATATATATGTACATATTTGTTATAGGTTCGTGAATCGACCAATGGCCAAGTCTTACTTCCCGACGAAGTAAAAATATGCGAAAGTGAGTTATAGTCCCACTTTTAAAATCTAATATTTTGGGATGAGAATACATGCAGTTTTATAAATGTTTTATGAAATAGACACAAGTAATTGAAACTACATTATATGGGTGAATGATCGAAGCCGAATATGCCCCTTTTGCTTGGTAACCTAAGAATTAGTAAACCGATCTACTAATTGACGCGAATCCTAAAATAGATCTCTTGGGCCTAACGAAACCCATCCAAAGTACCGGATGCTTTAGTACTTCGAATTCGTTTATTTCATGTTCGAAAGATTTCCCAGAATGATAGGGGATATTCTTATATGCATCTTGTTAATGTCGGTTACCAGGTGTTTGAAATGTCCCGTTCATATTGATTATAAACGTTCCATATTAATTGGTTTCGTCGCGAGGTTTTGACCTCTATATGAGGCGTTTTTCAAAGACTGCATTCATTTTTAAAACAACCATAACCTTTATTTTATCGATAAAGGTTTAAAAAGCATTACATAGATTATCAAATAATGATAAGCTAAAATATACCATTTACACACGACCATTACATAATGGTTTACAATAAGAATATATTACATCAAAAATAAGTTTCTTGAATGCAGTTTTTACATAATATCATACAAGCATGGACTCCAAATCTTGTCCTTATTTTAGTATGCAACAGCGGAAGCTCTTAATAATCACCTGAGAATAAACATGCTTAAAACATCAACAAAAATGTTGGTGAGTTATAGGTTTAACCTATATATTATCAAATCATAATAATAGACCATAAGATTTCATATTTCAATATACATCCCATACATAGAGATAAAATTCATTCATATGGTGAACACCCGATAACCGACATTAACAAGATGCATATAAAAATATCCCCTATCATTCCGGGAAATCCTTCAGACATGATAAAAACAACATCGAAGTACTAAAGCATCCGGTACTTTGGATGGGGTTCGTTAGGCCCAATAGATCTATCTTTAGGATTCGCGTCAATTAGTAGATCGGTTTACTAATTCTTAGGCTACCAAGCAAAAGGTGCATATTTCGGCTTCAATCATTCACCCATATAATGTAGTTTCATTTACTTGTGTCTATTTCGTAAAACATTTATAAAACTACATGTATTCTCATCCCAAAATATTAGATTTTAAAAGTGGGACTATAACTCACTTTCACAGATTTTTACTTCGTCGGGAAGTAAGACTTGGCCACTGGTCGATTCACGAACCTATAACAAATATGTACATATATATCAAAGTATGTTCAAAATATATTTACAATATTTTTAATACGTTTTAATGTTTTAAGTTTATTAAGTCTGCTGTCCTCGTTAGTAACCTACAACTAGTTGTCCACAATTAGATGTACAAAAATAAATCGATATATATTATCTTGAATCAATCCACGACCCAGTGTATACACGTCTCAGGCTAGATCACAACTCAAAGTATATATATTTTTAGAATCAACCTCAACCCTGTATAGCTAACTCCAACATTACTGCATATAGAGTGTCTATGGTTGTTCCAAATAACATATATACATGGGTCGATATGATATGTCAAAACATTTGCATACGTGTCTATGGTATCCCAAGATTACATAATATATTAGAATACATGTATAATACAATATGAGTTAGCTAGGATAAGATTAATATAGATTTGTTACTAATTTTCACGTAGCTACAACAAGCAAAAATAACCAATCTTGTTTTACCCATAACTTCTTCGTTTTAAATCCGTTTTGAGAGAATCCAATTGCTATGGTTTCATATTGAACTTAAGTTTATGAATCTATACAGAAAAAGTATAAGTTTATAGTGGAAAATATAAGTTAAAAGTCATTTTTGTAAAGGTAGTCATTTCAGTCGAAAGAACGACGTCTAGATGACAATTTTGGAAAACATACTTCCACTTTGAGTTTAATCATGATTTTTGGATATAGTTTCATGTTCATAATAAAAATCATTTTCCCAGAATAAAAACTTTTAAATCAAAGTTTATCATAGTTTTTAATTAACTAACCCAGAACAGCCCGCGGTGTTACTACGACGGCGTATATCCGATTTTACGGTATTTTTCGTGTTTTCCGATTTTAAATCATTAAGTTAGCATATAATATAGATATAGAACATGTGTTTAGTTGATTTTAAAAGTCATGTTAGAAGGATTAACTTTTGTTTGCGAACAAGTTTAGAATTAACTAAACTATGTTCTAGTGATTACATGCTCAAATCTTTGAATAAGATAGTTTTATATGTATGAATTGAATGATGTTATGAACATCATTACTACCTCAAGTTTAGTAGGTAAACCTATTAGAAGTGACAAGAAATGATCTAGCTTCAAAGGATCTTGGATGGCTTGAAAGTTCTTGAAGTAGAATCATGACACGAAAACACGTTCAAGTAAGATTATCACTCGAATTAAGATAGTTATAGTTATAGGAATTGAATCAAAGTTTGTATATGAGTATTACCTTGATTTAGAATGATATATTACTGTAAACAACAAGTATTTCTTGAGGTTGTATGATCACTTTACAAGATTGGAAGTGAGCTAGTAAACTTGGAAGTATTCTTGATTTTATGAAACTAGAACTTTTAGAATTTATGAAGAACACTTAGAACTTGAAGATGGAACTTGAGAGAGATCAATTAGATGAAGAAAATTGAAGAATGAAAGTGTTTGTAGGTGTTTTTGGTCGTTGGTATATGGATTAGATATAAAGGATATGTAATTTTGTTTTCATGTAAATAAGTCATGAATGATTACTAATATTTTTGTAATTTTATGAGATATTTCATGCTAGTTGCCAAATGATGGTTCCCACATGTGTTAGGTGACTCAAATAGGCTGCTAAGAGCTGATCATTGGAGTGTATATACCAATAGTACATACATTTAGAAGCTGTGTATTGTACGAGTACGAATACGGGTGCATACGAGTAGAATTATTGATGAAACTAAACCAGGATGTAATTGTAAGCATTTTTGTTAAGTAGAAGTATTTTGATAAGTGTCTTGAAGTCTTTCAAAAGTGTATGAATACATATTAAAACACTACATGTATATACATTTTAACTTAGTCGTTAAGTCATCGTTAGTCGTTACATGTAAATGTTGTTTTGAAACCTTTAGGTTAACGATCTTGTTAAATGCTGTTAACCCATTGTTTATTATATCTAAAGAGATGTTAAATTATTACATTATCATGATATTATGATATATTAATATATCTTAGTATGATATATATACAGTTAAATGTTGTTACAACGATAATCGTTACATATATGTCTCGTTTCAAAAATCTTAAGTTAGTAATCTTGTTTTACATATGTAGTTCATTGTTAATATACATAATGACATGTTTACTTATCATTTATCATGATTAAACATAGTGTAACAATATCTTAATATGATTCATAGGTAATTAGTAAGACGCTGTTATAACGATAATCGTTATATATATCGTTTCGAGTTTCTTAATTCAATAAACACAATTTTATGTATATAACTCATTGTTAAAATACCTAATGAGATACTTACTTATCATAATATCATGTTAACAATATATATATAATCATATATATGTCATCATTTAGTTTTTACAAGTTTTAACGTTCGTGAATCACCGGTCAACTTGGGTGGTCAATTGTCTATATGAAACCTATTTCAATTAATCAAGTCTTAACAAGTTTGATTTCTTAACATATTAGAAACACTTAATCATGTAAACAACAATTTCATTTAATATATATAAACATGGAAAAGTTCGGGTCACTACAGTACCTACCCGTTAAATAAATTTCGTCCCGAAATTTTAAGCAGTTGGAGGTGTTGACGTATCATCTAGAAATAAGTGCGGGTATTTCTTCTTTATCTGATCTTCTCGTTCCCAGGTGAACTCAGGTCCTCTACGAGCATTCCATCGAACCTTAACAATTGGTATCTTGTTTTGCTTAAGTCTTTTAACCTCACGATCCATTATTTCGATGGGTTCTTCGATGAATTGAAGTTTTTCGTTGATTTAGATTTCGTCTAACGGAATAGTGAGATCTTCTTTAGCAAAACATTTCTTCAAATTTGAGACGTGGAAAGTGTTATGTACAGCCGCGAGTTGTTGAGGTAACTCAAGTCGGTAAGCTACTGGTCCGACACGATCAATAATCTTGAATGGTCCAATATACCTTAGATTTAATTTCCTTCGTTTACCAAATCGAACAACGCCTTTCCAAGGTGCAACTTTAAGCATGACCTTCTCTCCAATTTCAAATTCTATATCTTTTCTTTTAATGTCAGCGTAGCTCTTTTGTCGACTTTGGGCGGTTTTCAACCGTTGTTGAATTTGGATGATCTTCTCGGTAGTTTCTTGTATTATCTCCGGACCCGTAATCTGTCTATCCCCCACTTCACTCCAACAAATTAGAGACCTGCACTTTCTACCATAAAGTGCTTTAAACGGCGCCATCTCCATGCTTGAATGGTAGCTGTTGTTGTAGAAAAATTCTGCTAACGGTAGATGTCGATCCCAACTGTTTCCGAAATCAATAACACATGCTCGTAGCATGTCTTCAAGCGTTTGTATCATCCTTTCACTCTGCCCATCAGTTTGTGGATGATAGGCAGTACTCATGTCTAGACGAGTTCCTAATGCTTGCTGTAATGTCTGCCAGAATCTTGAAATAAATCTGTCATCCCTATCAGAGATAATAGAGATTGGTATTCCATGTCTGTAGACGACTTCCTTCAAATACAGTCGTGCTAACTTCTCCATCTTGTCATCTTCTCTTATTGGCAGGAAGTGTGCTGATTTGGTGAGACGATCAACTATTACCCAAATAGTATCAAAACCACTTGCAGTCCTTGACAATTTAGTGATGAAATCCATGGTAATGTTTTCCCATTTCCATTCTGGGATTTTGAGTTGTTGAAGTAGACCTGATGGTTTCTAATGCTCCGCTTTGACCTTAGAACACGTCAAACATTCCCCTACATATTTAGCAACATCGGCTTTCATACCTGGCCACCAAAAATGTTTCTTGAGATCCTTGTACATCTTCCCCGTTCCAGGATGTATTGAGTATCTGGATTTATGAGCTTCTCTAAGTACCATTTCTCTCATATCTTCAAATTTTGGTACCCAAATTCTTTCAGCCCTATACCGGGTTCCGTCTTCCCGAATATTAAGATGCTTCTCTGATCCTTTGGGTATTTCATCCTTTAAATTTCCCTCTTTTAAAACTCCTTGTTGCGCCTCCTTTATTTGAGTAGTAAGGTTAGTGTAAATCGTTATATTCATAGCTTTTACTCTAATGGGTTCTCTGTCCTTTCTGCTCAAGGCGTCAGCTACCACATTTGCCTTCCTCGGGTGGTAACGAATCTCAAAGTCGTAATCATTCAACAATTCAATCCATCTGCGCTGTCTCATGTTCAGTTGTTTTTGATTAAATATGTGTTGAAGACTTTTGTGGTCGGTATATATAATACTTTTAACCCCATATAAGTAGTGCCTCCAAGTCTTTAATGCAAAAACAACCGCGCCTAATTTCAAATCATGCGTCGTATAATTTTGCTCGTGAATCTTTAATTGTCTAGACGCATGAGAAATTACTTTCGTTCATTGCATTAATACACAACCGAGACCTTGCTTTGAGGTGTCACAATATATCATAAAATCATCATTCCCTTCAGGTAATGACAATATAGGTGCCGTAGTTAACTTTTTCTTTAACAATTGAAACGCTTTCTCTTGTTCATCTTTCCATTCAAATTTCTTCCCTTTATGCGTTAATGCAGTCAAGGGTTTTGCTATTCTGGAAAAGTATTGGATGAACCTTCTGTAGTAACCAGCTAGTCCTAAAAAATGGCGTATGTGTTTTGGAGTTTTCGGGGTTCCCCACTTTTTAACGGTTTCAATCTTTGCTGGATCCACCTGAATACCTTCTTTGTTCACTATGTGACCGAGGAATTGAACTTCTTCCAACCAAAATGCACACTTTGAAAACTTAGCGTACAGTTTTTCTGTTCTCAGCAACTCTAGCACTTTTCTCAAATGTTCTTCGTGCTCTTGATCATTCTTCGAGTAAATAAGTATGTCATCGATGAAAACAATGACAAACTTGTCAAGATATGGCCCACACACTCGGTTCATGAGGTCCATGAACACAGCTGGTGCGTTAGTCAATCCAAACGGCATAACCATAAACTTGTAATGACCGTAACGCGTCCTAAAAGTAGTCTTTGGAATATCATCCTCCTTCACCCGCATTTGATGATATCCAGAACGTAAATCAATCTTCGAATAAACAGACGAGCCTTGTAGTTGATCAAATAAGTCGTCGATTCTCGGTAGTGGGTAGCGGTTCTTGATGGTAAGTTTGTTCAACTCTCGGTAGTCGATACACAACCTAAATGTACCATCTTTCTTCTTGACAAAAAAAATAGGAGCTCCCCATGGTGATGTGCTTGGTCGAATGAAACCACGCTCTAAAAGTTCATGTAACTGACTTTGTAATTCTTTCATTTCGCTGGGTGCGAGTCTGTATGGAGCACGAGCTATTGGTGTAGCTCCTGGTACAAGGTCTATTTGAAATTCAACGGATCGATGTGGGGGTAATCCCGGTAATTCTTTCAGAAATACATCGGGAAATTCTTTTGCGACGGGAACATCACTAATGTTCTTTTCTTCAGGTTTAACTTCCTCGATGTGTGCTAGAATGACGTAACAACCTTTTCTTATTAGTTTTTAAGCCTTCAAACTACTAATAAGATTTAATTTCGCGTTGTTCTTTTCTCCGTACACCATTAAAGGTTTTTCTTTTTCACGCATAATGCGAATCACATTTTTGTAACAAACGACCTCTGCTCTCACCTTTTTCAACCAGTCCATGCCAATTATTACGTCAAAACTCCCTAACTCGACTGGTATTAAATCAATTTTAAACGTTTCATCCCCCAGTTTAATTTCTCTCTCCCGACATATATTATCTGCTGAAATTAATTTACCGTTTGTTAATTCGAGTAAAAATTTACTATCCAAAGGCGTCAATGGGCAACTTAATTTAGTACAAAATTCTCTACTCATATAGCTTCTATCTGCACCCGAATCAAATAAAACATAAGCAGATTTATCGTCAATAAGAAACGTACCAGTAACAAGCTCCGGGTCTTCCTGTGCCTCTGCTGCATTAATATTGAAAACTCTTCCACGGACCTGCCCATTAGTATTCCTCTGATTCGGGCAATTTCTAATAATGTGGCCCAGTTTTCCACATTTATAACAAACAGCGTTGGTATTACTTGATCCGACACTATTCGTTTCGGCATTACTTGTTTCGACATTATTTGTTCCTTTAGTTCTGTTAAACTTTGGTCCGTAGACCTCACACTTTGTCGCGCTATGACCATTTCTTTTACACCTGTTGCAAAATGTCGTGAACCCCTGATGATTTTCTTCACACCTATGACATGGCTGTTTTTGGTTTTTGTTGCCGTTGTTGTTATTGAGGTTGTTGTTGGGGTTGTTATTATTGTTGAAACGGTTGTTGTAGTTGTTGTTGTTGTTGGGATGTTTGTTGTAGTTATTGTTAGGATTGCGGTTATTGTTGTGATTGTTTTTGCGGTTGTTGGGATAGTTGTTGCGATTGTGGTTGTAATTGTTGTTGTTGTTGTACTGGTGACTCTTGTCACCGTTTTCCTCCCACTTCCTCTTGAGTTGTTTCGTGTTGGCTTCTTTGGCCGCCTGCTCTTTAATTCTTCCCTCAATCTGATTTATGAGTTTATGAGCCATTCGACTTGCCTTCTGTATAGAAACGGGCTCGTGTGAACTCACATCTTCTTGAATCCTTACTGGTAACCCTTTTACAAACGTGTTGATCTTCTCTTCTTCATCTTCGAATGCTCCCGGACACAATAGGCACAACTCTGTGAATCGTCGTTCATATATGGTAACGTCGAACCCTTGTGTTCGTAACTCTCTAAGTTCTGCCTTGAGTTTATTGACTTCGTTTCTAGGACGGTACTGCTCGTTCATCAATTGCTTGAATGCCGACCACGGTAGTGCGTAAGCAGCATTTTGTCCTACCTGTTCAAGATAGGTGTTCCACTACGTTAACGCAGTACCTGTGAAGGTATGTGTAGCATACTTAACTTTGTCCTCTTCAGTACACTTACTTATGGCAAACACCGATTCAACTTTCTCGGTCCATCGTTTCAATCCAATTGGTCCTTCGGTTCCATCAAATTCCAAAGGTTTGCAGGCAGTGAATTCTTTGTAGGAGCATCCTACACGATTTCTTGCGCCGTTAGCTGCATTGCTAGATTCAGAGTTATTGTTGGTATGTAGCGCAGCCTGTACTGCTGCTATGTTTGCAGCAAGAAAGGTACGAAATTCCTCTTCGCTCATATTCATGGTGTGTCGAGTAGTCGGTGCCATTTCCTTCAAAATAGCCAATTGAACCGAGTTAATCATACAGAATATTAAGAGTAGTCAATAGTATTTCGTAGCATAATATGAACTCATTTATAAAAGCTTTTTCTTCATATTAACGTTTTATAAGTTTAAATTCGGGTACTACCTACCCGTGAAGTTCATACTTAGTAGCTAATATACAATTCAACTACTACAATTTCATATGAAAAACTGATTATAATAATATATCACATACAAATATTCTTCAAACTTACAACTTCGCTATATTACATATAACATGAAATATAGTACACTATGATACAGGACAGTTTTAAAAATAAATCTAGTTAATACGCAAGTTGTTCAGCAAAGGAAATAAAGACACGTAATTCATAAGTCCAGAAACAAGTCATGCATTCTGGTTTTACTAAGACAACTTCCCATCCTTGGTCTTGTGGAAAATAACTATTATGAGCATTGGCTAGGCAGCATGTTGTAATGTCGTTAAAAGGACGAGGGTTTCGTAATGTCCAACAGCCCCGTAATAATCTAAAAACCTTGTTTCTCACCCCAACTACTGAGTCCGTCACTTGTGGGAAGATTTTATTTAAAAGTTGCAATCCGATATTCTTTTTCTCACTTTGGTAAGAAGCGAACATACCCGTAAGCATAACATGCTTCTTTATGTTGCATGTTAGAAGTTCTTTCTAATTCACGAAATCCTATGTTGGGATATGTTGAGTCAAAATAGGTTCTTAACCCGTAGCGTAAAATTGCATTTGGGTTCCCCGCATTTAACGCTTTAAAGAAAACATGGCACAACTTACGGTCTCCCCAATGTGATATACCCCACCTATCAAAGGAAAGCCTTTTATAAACTAAGACATTTCTGGAAAGTCTTTCAAATGTTTGATAAGTTAATTTCGCCATAACTAAATGTACTGATGAATTCTGAACGACTCAAGACAAGATTTACTCAATCATATCCTCTGGTAGGTCTTCTAAAAAATTCGGTTGTCTACCTTTAACGTCCATTTTGTTTTTATACTGTAAAATAGACAAGGATTAGATTCGTAATAACAAACAATACAAGTAATTTTTACATAGAACATAAAAGTACAAGTACACTACAATACATATAATACACAACATGATTACAACCCTCTAATCTGAATCACTGGTTTCTTTTTCTTCGGACTTGGTTCGTTTTTCTAATTTTCTAGGAATATATGGTGTTCCTCTAATAT
Organism: Rutidosis leptorrhynchoides; assembly: GCF_046630445.1. Taxonomy (NCBI): domain Eukaryota; kingdom Viridiplantae; phylum Streptophyta; class Magnoliopsida; order Asterales; family Asteraceae; genus Rutidosis; species Rutidosis leptorrhynchoides. The sequence goes on from NC_092336.1 coordinate 220,945,813, forward strand.
GAGCTGTCGTTTTCCATAATGGTTTAGAAAAACCTGGTGGTTTAGAGGTTCCCGGGTCATTTTTACATTTTAGGAAATACGGGTGTTGCCGATACATATAAAGTTCATCGGGGTTGGAATCGGGTTTCTCTATTTTTATACCTTTTCCCTTATTATTTTCTTTCGCTTTATTAAATTGGGTCGAGGTAATTTCTATAACATCATCGGAATCCTCATCTGGATCCGATTCATCGGAAAATTGATAATCTTCCCAATATTTTGCTTCCTCGGCGGAAACACCATTGACCATTATTAACTTTGGTCCGTTGGTTGGGGATTTTCTTTTATTTAATCGATTTACTATAGGTATCAATATTTCTTCCTCTAGAACCTCTTCTTCTCCTGGTTCCTCCTCATCTGGTTCCTCTTCTTCTGGTTCCTCCTCTTCTGGTTCCTCCTCTTCCGGTTCCTCTTAGGGAATTTGTGAATCTTCCCAAAATATATTCGACTCTTCATTATTATTAGGTGAAACAATGGGATTTGTACTAGAGGTAGACATCTATCACACAATATCAAACACGTTAAGAGATTAATATATCACATAATATTTACATGTTAATAATATATAGTTTCCAACAAAAAAATGTTAAGCAATCGTTTTTGAAGAAAAACACGGTCGAAGTCCAGACTCACTAATGCATCCTAACAAACTCGGTAAGACACACTAATGCAATTTTCTGGTTCTCTAAGACCAACGCTCGGATACCAACTGAAATGTTCCGTTCATATTGATTATAAACGTTCCATATTAATTGATTTCGTAGCGAGGTTTTGACCTCTATATGAGGCGTTTTTCAAAGACTGCATTCATTTTTAAAACAACCATAACCTTTATTTTATCGATAAAAGGTTTAAAAAGCATTACGTAGATTATCAAATAATGATAAGCTAAAATATACCGTTTACACACGACCATTACATAATGGTTTACAATAAGAATATATTACATCAAAAATAAGTTTCTTGAATGTAGTTTTTACATAATATCATACAAGCATGGACTCCAAATCTTGTCCTTATTTTAGTATGCAACAGCGGAAGCTCTTAATAATCACCTAAGAATAAACATGCTTAAAACGTCAACAAAAATGTTGGTGAGTTATTGGTTTAACCTATATATTATCAAATCATAATAATAGACCACAAGATTTCATATTTCAATATGCATCCCATACATAGAGATAAAATTCATTCATATGGTGAACACCTGGTAACCGACATTAACAAGATGCATATAAGAATATCCCCTATCATTTCGGGAAATCCTTCGGACATGATAAAAACAACATCGAAGTATTAAAGCATCCGGTACTTTGGATGGGTTCCTTAGGCCTAATAGATCTATCTTTAGGATTCGCGTCAATTAGTAGATCGGTTTACTAATTCTTAGGCTACCAAGTAAAAGGGGCATATTCAGCTTCGATCATTCACCCATATAATGTAGTTTCATTTACTTGTGTCTATTTCGTAAAACATTTATAAAACTGCATGTATTCTCATCCCAAAATATTAGATTTTAAAAGTGGGACTATAACTCACTTTCACAGATTTTTACTTCGTCGGGAAGTAAGACTTGGCAACTGGTCGATTCACGAACCTATAACAAATATGTACAAATAGATCAAAGTATGTTCAAAATATATTTACAATATTTTTAATACGTTTTAATGTTTTAAGTTTATTAAGTCAGCTGTCCTCGTTAGTAACCTACAACTAGTTGTCCACAATTAGATGTACAGAAATAAATCGATATATATATATTATCTTGAATCAATCCACGACCCAGTGTATACACGTCTCAGGCTAGATCACAACTCAAAGTATATATATTTTTAGAATCAACCTCAACACTGTATAGCTAACTCCAACATTACTGCATATAGAGTGTCTATGGTTGTTCCAAATAACATATATACATGGGTCGATATGATATGTCAAAACATTTGCATACGTGTCTATGGTATCCCAAGATTACATAATATATTAGAATACATGTATAATACAATATGAGTTAGCTAGGATAAGATTAATATAGATTTGTTACTAATTTTCACGTAGCTACAACAATCAAAAATAACCAATCTTGTTTTACCCATAACTTCTTCGTTTTAAATCCGTTTTGAGTGAATCCAATTGCTATGGTTTCATATTGAACTTAAGTTTATGAATCTATACAGAAAAAGTATAAGTTTATAGTCGGAATATAAGTTACAAGTCATTTTTGTAAAGGTAGTCATTTTAGTCGAAAGAACGACTTCTAGATGACCATTTTGGAAAACATACTTCCACTTAGATTTTAACCATGATTTTTGGATATAGTTTCATGTTCATAAGAAAAATCATTTTCCCAAAAGAACAACTTTTAAATTAAAGTTTATCATAGTTTTTAATTAACTAACCCAAAACAGCCCGCGGTGTTACTACGACGGCGTATATCCAGTTTTACGGTATTTTTCGTGTTTTCCGGTTTTAAATCATTAAGTTAGCATATAATATAGATATAGAACATGTGTTTAGTTGATTTTAAAAGTCAAGTTAGAAGGATTAACTTTTGTTTGCGAACAAGTTTAAAATTAACTAAACTATGTTCTAGTGATTACATGTTCAAATCTTCGAATAAGATAGTTTTATATGTATGAATCGAATGATGTTATGAACATCATTAATACCTCAATTTTAGTAGGTAAACCTACTAGAAGTGACAAGAAATGATCTAGATTCAAAGGATCTTGGATGGCTTGAAAGTTCTTGAAGTAGAATCATGACACGAAAACAAGTTCAAGTAAGATTATCACTCGAATTAAGATAGTTATAGTTATAGGAATTGAATCAAAGTTTGTATATGAGTATTACCTTGATTTAGAATGATATCTTACTGTAAACAACAAGGATTTCTTGAGGTTGGATGATCACTTTACAAGATTGGAAGTGAGCTAGTAAACTTGGAAGTATTCTTGATTTTATGAAACTAGAACTTGTAGAATTTATGAAGAACACTTAGAACTTAAAGATGGAACTTGAGAGAGATCAATTAGATGAAGAAAATTGAAGAATGAAAGTATTTGTAGGTGTTTTTGGTCGTTGGTATATGGATTAGATATAAAGGATATGTAATTTTGTTTTCATGTAAATAAGTCATGAATGATTACTAATATTTTTGTAATTTTATGAGATATTTCAAGCTATTTGCCAAATGATGGTTCTCACATGTGTTAGGTGACTCACATGGGCTGCTAAGAGCTGATCATTGGTGAAATGTCCCATTCATATTGATTATAAACGTTCCATATTAATTGATTTCGTTGCGAGGTTTTGACCTCTATATGAGACGTTTTTCTAAGACTGCATTCATTTTTAAAACAACCATAACCTTTATTTTATCAATAAAGGTTTTAAAAGCATTACGTAGATTATCAAATAATGATAATCTAAAATATACTGTTTACACATGACCATTACATAATGGTTTACAATAGAAATATATTACATCGACATATGTTTCTTGAATGCAGTTTTTACACAATATCATACAAACATGGACTCCAAATCTTGTCCTTATTTTAGTATGCAACAGCGGAAGCTCTTAGTATTCACCTGAGAATAAACATGCTTTAAACGTCAACAAAAATGTTGGTGAGTTATAGGTTTAACCTATATATATCAAATCGTAATAATAGACCACAAGATTTCATATTTCAATACACATCCCATACATAGAGATAAAAATCATTCATATGGTGAACACCTGGTAACCGACATTAACAAGATGCATATATAAGAATATCCCCATCATTCCGGGACACCCTTCGGATATGATATAAATTTTGAAGTACTAAAACATCCGGTACTTTGGATGGGGTTTGTTAGGCCCAATAGATCTATCTTTTGGATTCGCGTCAATTAGGGTGTCTGTTCCCTAATTCTTAGATTACCAGACTTAATAAAAAGGGGCATATTCGATTTTGATAATTCAAACATAGAATTTAGTTTCACGTACTTGTGTCTATTTTGTATATCATTTATAAAAACTGCATGTATTCTCATCCCAAAAATATTAGATTTTAAAAGTGGGACTATAACTCACTTTCACAGATATTTCCTTCCTCGGAAATAAGACTTGGCCACGGATCGATTCACGAACCTATACAAATATGTACATATATATCAAAGTATGATCAAAATATAATTACAACTATTTTTATTATGTTTTAAAGATTTGAGTGTATTAAGTCAGCTGTCCTCGTTAGTAACCTACAACTAGTTGTCCACAGTTAGATGTACATAAATAAATCGATATATATTATCTTGAATCAATCCACGACCCAGTGTATACACGTCTCAGGCTAGATCACAACTCAAAGTATATATATTTTTGGAATCAACCTCAACCCTGTATAGCTAACTCCAATATTACTACATATAGAGTGTCTATGGTTGTTCCAAATAATATATATACATGGGTCGATATGATATGTCAAAACATTTGCATACGTGTCTATGGTATTCCAAGATTATATAATATATTAGAATACATGTATAATACAATATAAGTTAACTAGGATATGATTTGTATATATTTGTTAAACATTTCCCGTAGCTAAAAAGATCAAAAATATACAATCTTGTTTTATCCATAACTTCTTCATTTTAAATCTGTTTTGAGTGAATCAAATTGCTATGGCTTTATATTGAACTCTAATTTAAGAATCCAAACAGAAAAATTATAGGTTTATAGTCAGAAATTTAAGTTACATGTCAATTACTAAAGAGGTAGTCATTTTCGTCGAAAGAACGACATCCTGATGACCATTTTAAAAACATACTTTCACTTTGAGTTTAACCAAGATTTTTGGATATAGTTTCATGTTCATATTAAAAATCATTTTTCCAGAAGAACAACTTTTAAATCAAAGTTTATCATAGTTTTTAATTATCCAAACCAAAACAGCCCCCGGTTTCACTACGACGGCGTATATCCAATTTTATGGTGTTCATCGTGTTTCCAGGTTTTAAATCATTAAGTTAGAATATCATATAGATATAGAACATGTGTTTAGTTAATTTTAAAAGTCAAGTTAGAAGGATTAACATTTGTTTGCGAACAAGTTTAGAATTAACTAAACTATGTTCTAGTGATTACAAGTTTAAACCTTCGAATAAGATAGCTTTATATGTATGAATCGAATGATGTTATAAACATCATTACTACCTCAAGTTTTCTGGATAAAACTACTGGAAATGAGAAAAATGAATCTAGCTTCAAAGGATCCTTGGATGGCTTGAAAGTTCTTGAAGCAGAATCATGACACGAAAACAGTTCAAGTAAGATTTTCACTCGAAATAAGATTGTTATAGTTGTAGAAATTGAATCAAAGTTTGAATATGAATATTACCTTGAATTAGAAAGATAACCTACTGTAAATAACAAAGGTTCCTTGATCTTAGATGATTACTTGGAATGCATTAGAAAGCTTGGAAGTAAACTTGCAAACTTGGTAGTATTCTTGATTTTTATGAAACTATACTTATGGAATTTATGAAGAACACTTAGAACTTGAAGATAGAACTTGAGAGAGATCAATTAGATGAAGAAAATTGAAGAATGAAAGTGTTTTTAGGTGTTTTTGGTCGTTGGTATATGGATTAGATATAAAGGATATGTAATTTTGTTTTCATGTAAATAAGTCATGAATGATTACTCATATTTTTGTAATTTTATGAGATATTTCATGCTAGTTGCCAAATGATGGTTCCCACATGTGTTAGGTGACTCACATGGGCTGCTAAGAGCTAATCATTAGAGTATATATACCAATAGTACATACATCTAAAAGCTGTGTATTGTACGAGTACGAATACGGGTGCATACGAGTAGAATTGTTGATGAAACTGAACGAGGATGTAATTGTAAGCATTTTTGTTAAGTAGAAGTACTTTGATATGTGTCTTGAATTCTTTCAAAAGTGTAAGAATACATATCAAAACACAACATGAATATACATTCTAATGGAGTCGTTAAGTCTTCGTTAGTCGTTACATGTAAGTGTTGTTTTGAAACCTTTAAGTTAACGATCTCAATTAATGTTGTTAACCCAATGTTTATTATATCAAATGAGATGTTAAATTATCATATTATCATGATATTATGATGTATGAATATCTCTTAATATGATATATACATTAAAATATCGTTACAACGATAATCGTTACATATAAGTCTCGTTTCGTAATTCTTGAGTTAGTAGTCTTGTTTTTACATATGTAGTTCATTGTTACCACACTTAATGATATATTTAAATATCATTTTATCATGTTAAATATAGTGTATCAATATCTTAATATGATACATATGTATTTAGTAGACGTTATCATAACGATAATCGTTATATATATCATTTCGAGTTTCTTAACTTAGTAATCTCATTTCTTATGTATATCACACATTGTTAATATATTTAGTGAGATACTTACTCATCATAATCTTATGTCAACCATATATATATATATATATATATATATATATATATATATATATATATATATATATATATATATATATATATATATATATATATATATATATATATACCACAACATGTAGTTTTTACAATTTTGTAAAGTTCATGAATCGCCGGTCAACTTGGGTGATCAATTGTCTATATGAAACTTATTTCATTTAATCAAGTCTTAACAAGTTTTATTGCTTAACAAGTTGGAAGCATTTAGTCATGTAAATATCAATCTCAATTAATATATATAAACATGGAAAAGTTCGGGTCACTACAGTACCTACCCGTTAAATAAATTTCGTCCCGAAATTTTAAGCTGTTGAAGGTGTTGACGAATCTTCTGGAAATAGATGCGGGTATTTCTTCTTCATCTGATCTTCATGCTCCCTGGTGAACTTGGGTCCTCTACGAGCATTCCATCGAAACTTAACAATCGGTATCTTGTTTTGCTTAAGTCTCTTAACCTCACGATCCATTATTTCGACGGGTTCTTCAATGAATTGAAGTTTTTCATTGATTTGGATTTCGTCCAACGGAATAGTGAGATCTTCTTTAGCAAAACATTTCTTCAAATTCGAGATGTGGAAAGTGTTATGTACAGCCACGAGTTGTTGAGGTAGCTCCAGTTGGTAAGCTACTGGTCCGACACGATCTATAATCTTGAATGGTCCAATGTACCTTGGATTTAGTTTCCCCCGTTTACCAAATCGAACAACGCCTTTCCAAGGTGAAACCTTAAGCATGACCATTTCTCCAATTTCAAACTCTATATCTTTTCTTTTACTGTCCGCGTAGCTCTTTTGTCGACTCTGGGCCGTTTTCAATCGTTGTTGAATTTGGATGATTTTCTTGGTAGTTTCTTGTATTATCTCCGGACCCGTAATCTGTCTATCCCCCACTTCATTCCAACAAATCGGAGACCTGCACTTTCTACCATAAAGTGCCTCAAACGGTGCCATCTCAATACTAGAATGATAACTGTTGTTGTAGGAAAATTCTGCTAACGGTAGGTATCGATCCCAACTATTTCCGAAATCAATAACACATGCTCGTAGCATGTCTTCAAGCGTTTGTATCGTCCTTTCGCTCTGCCCATCAGTTTGTGGATGATAGGCAGTACTCATGTCTAGACGAGTTCCCAATGCTTGTTGCAACGTCTGCCAGAACCTTGAAACAAATCTAACATCCCTATCAGAGATAATAGAGACGGGTATTCCATGTCTGGAGACAACCTCCTTCAAATACAATCGCGCCAACTTCTCCATTTTGTCATCTTCTCTCATTGGCAGGAAGTGTGCTGACTTGGTGAGACGATCAACTATTACCCAAATAGTATCATAACCACTTGCAGTCCTTGGCAATTTAGTAATGAAATCCATGGTAATGTTTTCCCATTTCCATTCCGGGATTTCAGGTTGTTGTAGTAGACCTGATGGTTTCTGATGTTCAGCTTTGACCTTAGAACACGTCAAACATTCTCCTACATATTTAGCAATATCAGCTTTCATACCCGGCCACCAAAAGTGTTTCTTGAGATCTTTATACATCTTCCCCACTCCGGGATGTATTGAATATCTGGTTTTATGTGCTTCTTTAAGTACCATTTCTCTCACATCTCCAAACTTTGGTACCCAAATTCTATCAGCTCTATATCGGGTTCCGTCTTCCCGAATATTAATATGTTTCTCTGATCCTTTGGGTATCTCATTCTTCAACTTTCCTTCTTTTACAACCCCCTGTTGCGCTTCCTTTATTTGAATAGTAAGGTTAGTACGAATAATTATATTCATAGTTTTTACCCGTATAGGTTCTCTGTCCTTTCTACTCAAAGCGTCAGCTACCACATTCGCCTTCCCTGGATGGTATCGAATCTCAAAATCATAATCATTCAACAGTTCAATCCACCTGCGTTGTCTCATATTCAGTTGCTTCTGATTAAATATATGTTGGAGACTTTTATGGTCGGTATATATAATACTTTTGACTCCATATAAATAATGCCACCAAGTCTTTAATGCAAAAACAACAGCACCCAATTCCAAATCGTGAGTCGTATAATTTTGCTCGTGAATCTTCAATTGTCTAGACGCATAAGCAATCACCTTCGTTCGTTGCATTAATACACAACCGAGACCTTGCTTTGATGCGTCACAATAAATCACAAAATCATCATTCCCTTCAGGCAATGACAATATAGGTGCCGTAGTTAGCTTTTTCTTCAATAACTGAAACGCCTTCTCTTGTTCATCCTTCCATTCAAATTTCTTCCCTTTATGCGTTAATGCAGTCAAGGGTTTTGCTATTTTGGAGAAATCTTGGATGAATCTTCTGTAGTAACCAGCCAATCCTAAAAATTGACGTATATGCTTCGGAGTTTTTGGGGTTTCCCACTTTTCAACGGTTTCGATCTTTGCCGGGTCCACCTGGATACCTTCTTTGTTCACTATGTGACCGAGGAATTGAACTTCTTCCAACCAAAATGCACACTTTGAAAACTTAGCGTACAGTTTTTCTTTCCTCAATACTTCTAGCACTTTTCTCAAATGTTCTTCGTGCTCTTGATCATTTTTTGAGTAAATAAGTATGTCATCGATGAAAACAATGACAAACTTGTCAAGATATGGCCCACACACTCAGTTCATAAGGTCCATGAACACAGCTGGTGCGTTAGTCAATCCATACGGCATAACCATAAATTTGTAATGACCATAACGCGTCCTAAAAGCAGTTTTTGGAATATCATCCTCCTTTACTCGCATTTAATGATATCCAGAACGTAAATCGATTTTTGAATAAACCGACGAACCTTATAGTTAATCAAATAAGTCATCAATTCTCGGCAGTGGATAACGGTTTTTGATGGTAAGTTTATTCAACTCTCTGTAGTCAATACACAACCTAAATATACCATCCTTCTTCTTGACAAACAAAACAGGAGCTCCCCATGGTGATGTGCTTGGTCGAATGAAACCACGTTCTAATAGTTCTTGCAGTTGGCTTTGCAGTTCTTTTATCTCGCTGGGTGCGAGTCTGTAAGGAGCACGAGCTATTGGTGCAGCTCCTGGTACAAGATCTATTTGAAATTCAACAGATCGATGTGGAGGCAGTCCCGGTAACTCTTTCAGAAATACATCGGGAAATTCTTTTGCGACGGGAACATCATTGATGCTCTTTTCTTCAGTTTGTACTTTCTCGACGTGTGTTAGAACAGCATAGCAACCTTTTCTTATTAGTTTTTGTGCCTTCAAATTACTAATAAGATGTAGCCTCGTGTTGCCCTTTTCTCCGTACACCATTAAGGGTTCTCCTTCTTCTCGTACAATGCGAATTGCATTTTTGTAACATACGATCTCTGCTTTCATCTCCTTCAGCCAGTCCATGCCAACTATTACATCAAAACTCCCTAACTCTACTGGTATCAAATCAATCTTAAATATTTTGCTACCCAGTTTAATTTCTCGATTCCGGCATATATAATCTGCTGAAATTAATTTACCGTTTGCTAATTTGAGTAAAAATTTACTATCCAACGGCGTAAATGGACAACTTAATTTAGCACAAAAATCTCTACTCATATAACTTCTATCCGCACCCAAATCAAATAAAACGTAAGCAGATTTATTATCAATAAGAAACGTACCCGTAACAAGCTCCGGGTCTTCCTGTGCCTCTGCCGCATTAATATTGAAAACTCTTCCGCGGCCTTGTCCATTCGTTTTCTCCTGGTTCGGGCAATTTCTAATAATGTGGTCCGGTTTTCTACATTTAAAACAAACTACATTGTCATAACTTGCTCCGACACTACTTGCTCCGCCATTACTCGTTCCGACACCATTTGTTCCTTTCGTTCTGTTAACCCTTGGTCCGTAGACCTCACACTTCACCGCTCTATGACCATTTCTTTTACACTTGTTGCAAAATTTGGTGCAAAACCCCGAGTGATACTTTTCACACCTTTGGCATAGCTGCTTCTGATTGTTGTTGTTGCTGCGGTTGTTATTGTTGTTGGGATGATTGTTGTAGTTGTTGTTGTTGTTTTGCCGTTTGTTGTAGTTGCGATTGATGTTGCGATTGTTGGGATAGTTGTTGTTGTTTTGGTGACTCTTATCACCGTTTTCCTCCCACTTTCGTTTGACTAGCTTCACGTTGGCCTCTTCGGCCGCCTGTTCTTTAATTCTTCCCTCATTCTGGTTTACTAGTTTGTGAGCCATTCTACATGCATTTTGTATGGAGGCAGGCTCGTGTGAACTTATATCTTCTTGGATTCTCTCCGGTAACCCTTTCACAAACGCGTCGATCTTCTCTTCCTCATCTTCGAACGCTCTCGGACACAATAGGCACAATTCTGTGAATCGTCTTTCGTACGAAGTAATATCGAATCCCTGTGTTCGTAACCCTCTAAGTTCTGACTTGAGCTTATTGACCTCGGTTCTCGGACGGTACTTCTCGTTCATCAAGTGCTTAAATGCTGACCACGGTAGCGCGTAAGCAGCATCTTGTCCCACTTGCTCTAGATAGGTATTCCACCATGTTAACGCAATACCTGTGAAGGTATGCGTAGCGTACTTCACTTTGTCTCCTTCAGCACACTTACTTATGGCAAACACCGATTCAACTTTCTCGGTCCACCGTTTCAATCCGATTGGTCCTTCGGTCCCATAAAATTCTGAAGGTTTGCAGGCAGTGAATTCCTTGTAGGAGCATCCTACACGATTTCTTGTGCCGTTAGCTGTATTGCTAGATTCAGAGTTATTGATGGTATGTAGCGCGGCCTGTACTGCGGCTATGTTTGAAGCAAGAAAGGCACGGAATTCCTCTTCGCTCATATTCAAGATGTGGCGAGTAGTCGGTGCCATTTCCTTCAAAATAGTCAAATGAAACAATTTAATCATACGGAATATTAAGAGTAGTCAATAGTATCTCGTAGCATAATATGAACTCATTTATAAAAGCTTTTTCTTCATATTAGCATTTTATAAGTTTAAATTCGGGTACTACCTACCCGTTAAGTTCATACTTAGTAGCTAATATACAATTCAACTACTACAATTCCATATGAAAAACTGATTATAATAATATATCACATACAAATGATATACAAATATTTTTCAAACTTACAACTTCGCTATATTACATATAACATGAAATATAGTACACTATGATACAGGACATTTTTGATGATAAATCTAGTTAATACGCAAGTTGTTCAGCAAAGGAAATAAAGACACGTAATTCATAAGTCCAGAAACAAGTCATGCATTCTGGTTTTACTAAGACGACTTCCCATCCTTGGTCTTGTGGAAAATAACCGTTATGACCATTAGCTAGGTAGCATGTTGTAATGTGGTCAAAAGGACGAGGGTTTTGTAATGTCCAACAGCCCCGTAATAATCTAAAAACCTTGTTTCTCACCCCAACTACTGAATCCGTCACTTGTGGGAAAGTTTTATTTAAAAGCTGCAATCTGATGTTCTTTTTCTCACTTTGGTAAGAAGCGAACATCACTAACCCGTAAGCATAACATGCTTCTTTATGTTGCATGTTAGAAGCTCTTTCTAATTCACGAAATCCTATGTTGGGATATGTTGAGTCAAAATAGGTTCTTAACCCGTAGCGTAAAATTGCATTTGGGTTCACCGCATTTAACGCTTTAAAGAAAACACGGCGTAACTTAAAGTCTCCCCAATGTGATATACCCCACCTATCAAAGGAAAGCCTTTTATAAACTAAGGCATTTCTAGAAAGTCTTTCAAATGTTTGATAAGTTAATTTCGCCATAACTAAATGTGCTGATGAATTCTGACCGACTCTAGACAAGATTTCCTCAATCATATCCTCTGGTAGGTCTTCTAAAATATTCGGTTGTCTACCCTTAACGTCCATTTTATTTTTATACTGTAAAATAGACAAGGATTAGATTCGTAATAACAAATAATACAAGCAATTTTTACATAGAACATAAAAGTACAAGCACACTACAATACATTTATTACACAACATACTCACTCCCCTCTAATCTGAATCACTGGTTTCTTCTTCTTCGGACTTGGTTCTTTTCCCTAATCTTCTAGGGATATATGATGTTCCTCTAATACGAGTCGTCATTTTCCACATTAGTTTAGAAAAATCTGGTGGTTTAGAGGCTCCCGGGTTATTGTCACGATATTGAAAATACGGGTGTTGACGGTACATATAAAGTTCATCGGGGTCGGAATCAGATTTCTCTATTTTGATGCCTTTTCCCTTATTATTTTCTTTTGCCTCATTAAATTGGGTCGGGGTAATTTCTATAACATCATCGGAATCCTCATCAGGATCCGATTCATCAGAAAATTGGTAATTTTCCCAATATTTTGCTTCCTTAGCGGAAACACCATTGACCATTATTAACTTTGGTCCATTGGTTGAGGATTTTCTTTTATTTTACCAATTTTCTGTGGTTCCTACTATTCCCCCCTCCGGAACCTCTTCTTCTTCTTCCAGTTCCTCTTCTTCTAGTTCCTCTTCTTCCGGTTCCTCTTCCTCTTCTTCCAGTTCTTCGGGAACTTGTGAATCTTGCCAATATATATTCGACTCTTCGTTATTATTAGGTGAGTCAATGTGATTTGTGCTAGAGATAGACATCTATCACACAATATCAAACATGTTAAGAGATTAATATATCACATAATATTTACATGTTAATAATATATAGTTTCCAACAAAAATGTTAAGCAATCATTTTTAAAGAAAACACGGTCGAAGTCCAGACTCACTAATGCATCCTAACAAACTCGATAAGACACACTAATGCAAATTTTCTGGTTCTCTAAGACCAACGCTCGGATACCAACTGAAATGTCCCGTTCATGTTGATTATAAACATTTCATATTAATTGATTTCGTTGCGAGGTTTTGACCTCTATATGAGACGTTTTTCAAAGACTGCATTCATTTTTAAAACAACCATAACCTTTATTTTATCAATAAAGGTTTTAAAAGCATTACGTAGATTATCAAATAATGATAATCTAAAATATACTGTTTAAACATGACCATTACATAATGGTTTACAATAGAAATATATTACATTGGCATATGTTTCTTGAATGCAGTTTTTACACAATATCATACAAACATGGACTCCAAATCTTATCCTTATTTTAGTATGCAACAGCGGAAGCTCTTAGTATTCACCTGAGAATAAACATGCTTTAAACGTCAACAAAAATGTTGGTGAGTTATAGGTTTAAACTATATATATCAAATCGTAACAATAGACCACAAGATTTCATATTTCAATACACATCCCATACATAGAGATAAAAATCATTCATATGGTGAACACCTGGTAATCGACATTAACAAGATGCATATATAAGAATATCCCCATCATTCCAGGACACCCTTCGGATATGATATAAATTTCGAAATACTAAAGCATCCAGTACTTTGGATGGGGTTTGTTAGGCCCAATAGATCTATCTTTAGGATTCGCGTCAATTAGGGTGTCTGTTCCCTAATTCTTAGATTACCAGACTTAATAAAAAGGGGCATATTCGATTTCGATAATTCAACCATAGAATGTAGTTTCACGTACTTGTGTCTATTTTGTAAATCATTTTTAAAACCTGCATGTATTCTCATCCCAAAAATATTAGATTTTAAAAGTGGGACTATAACTCACTTTCACAGATATTTCCTTCCTCGAAAATAAGACTTGGCCACGGATCGATTCACGAACCTATACAAATATGTACATATATATCAAAGTATGATCAAAATATAAATACAACCATTTTTATTATGTTTTAAAGATTTGAGTGTATTAAGTCAGCTGTCCTCGTTAGTAACCTACAACTAGTTATCCACAGTTAGATGTACAAAAGTAAATCGATATATATTATCTTGAATCAATCCACGACCCAGTTTATACACGTCTCAGGCTAGATCACAACTCAAAGTATATATATTTTTGGAATCAACCTCAAGCCTGTATAGCTAACTCCAACATTACTGCATATAGAGTGTCTATGGTTGTTCCAAATAATATATATACATGGGTCGATATGATATGTCAAAACATTTGCATACGTGTCTATGGTATCCCAAGATTACATAATATATTAGAATACATGTATAATATAATATAAATTTTCTAGGATATGATTTTTTATAGATTTGTTAAACATTTCCCGTAGCTAAAAAGATCAAAAATATACAATCTTGTTTTATCCATAACTTCTTCATTTTAAATCCGTTTTGAGTGAATCAAATTGCTATGGTTTCATATTGAGCTCTAATTTAAGAATCCAAACAGAAAAAGTATAGGTTTATAGTCGGAAATTTAAGTTACATGTCAATTACTAAAGAGGTAGTCATTTCCGTCGAAAGAACGACATCTTGATGACCATTTTGAAAAACATACTTTCACTTTGAGTTTAACCAAGATTTTTGGATATAGTTTCATGTTCATATGAAAAATTATTTTTTCAAAAGAACAACTTTTAAATCAAAGTTTATCATAGTTTTTAATTATCCAAACCAAAACAGCCCCCGATTTTACTACGACGGCGTATATCTGATTTTATGGTGTTCATTGTGTTTCCAGGTTTTAAATCATTAAGTTAGCATATCATATAGATATAGAACATGTGTTTAGTTGATTTTAAAAGTCAAGTTAGAAGGATTAACTTTTGTTTGCGAACAAGTTTAGAATTAACTAAACTATGTTCTAGTGATTACAAGTTTAAACCTTCGAATAAGATAGCTTTATATGTATGAATCGAATGATGTTATGAACATCATTACTACCTCAAGTTTTCTGGATAAAACTACTGGAAATGAGAAAAATGGATCTAGCTTCAAAGGATCCTTGAATGGATTGAAAGTTCTTGAAGCAGAATCATGACACGAAAACAGTTCAAGTAAGATTTTCACTCGAAATAAGATTGTTATAGTTGTAGAAATTGAATTAAAGTTTGAATATGAATATTACCTTGAATTAGAAAGATAACCTACTTTAAATAACAAAGGTTCCTTAATCTTAGATGATTACTTGGAATGGATTAGAAAGCTTGGAAGTAAACTTGCAAACTAGGTAGTATTCTTGATTTTTATGAAACTATACTTATGGAATTTATGAAGAACACTTAGAACTTGAAGATGGAACTTGAGAGAGATTAATTAGATGAAGAAAATTGAAGAATGAAAGTGTTTGTAGGTGTTTTTGGTCATTGGTATATGGATTAGATATAAAGGATATGTAATTTTGTTTTCATGTAAATAAGTCATGAATGATTACTCATATTTTTGTAATTTTATGAGATATTTCATGCTAGTTGCCAAATGATGGTTCCTGCATGTGTTAGGTGACTCACATAGGCTGCTAAGAGCTGATCATTGGAGTGTATATACCAATAGTACATACATCTAAAAGCTGTGTATTGTACGAGTACGAATACGGGTGCATACGAGTAGAATTGTTGATGAAACTGAACGAGGATGTAATTGTAAGCATTTTTGTTAAGTAGAAGTACTTTGATATGTGCCTTGAAGTCTTTGAAAAGTGTAAGAATACATATCAAAACACAACATGTATACACATTCTAATGGAGTCGTTAAGTCTTCGTTAGTCGTTACATGTAAGTGTTGTTTTGAAACCTTTAAGTTAACGATCTCAATTAATGTTGTTAACCCAATGTTTATTATATCAAATGAGATGTTAAATTATTATATTATCATGATATTATGATGTATGAATATCTCTTAATATGATATATACATTAAAATATCATTGCAACGATAATCATTACATATAAGTCTCGTTTCGTAATTCTTGAGTTAGTAGTCTTGTTTTTACATATGTAGTTCATTGTTAACACACTTAATGATATATTAAATATCATTTTATCATATTAAATATAGTGTATCAATATCTTAATATGATACATATGTATTTAGTAGACGTTATCATAACGATAATCGTTATATATATCATTTCGAGTTTCTTAACTTAGTAATCTCATTTCTTATGTATATCACACATTGTTAATATATTTAGTGAGATACTTACTTATCATAATCTTATGTCAACCATATATATATGTCTATATATACCACAACATGTAGTTTTTACAATTTTGTAACGTCCGTGAATCGCCGGTCAACTTGGGTGATCAATTGTCTATATGAAACTTATTTCATTTAATTAAGTCTTAACAAGTTTGATTGCTTAACACGTTGGAAGCATTTAGTCATGTAAATATCAATCTCAATTAATATATATAAACATGGAAAAGTTAGGGTCACTACAATTGGAGTGTATATACCAATAGTACATACATTTAGAAGCTGTGTATTGTACGAGTACGAATACGGGTGCATACGAGTAGAATTGTTGATGAAACTGAATGAGGATGTAATTGTAAGCATTTTTGTTAAGTAGAAGTATTTTGATAAGTGTCTTGAAGTCTTTCAAAAGTGTATGAATACATATTAAAACACTACATGTATATACATTTTAACTTAGTCGTTAAGTCATCGTTAGTCGTTACATGTAAATGTTGATTTGAAACCTTTAAGTTAACGATCTTGTTAAATGTTTTTAACCCAATGTTTATTATATCTAAATAGATGTTAAATTATTATATTATTATGATATTATGATATATTAATATATCTTAGTATGATATATATACAGTTAAATGTTGTTACAACGATAATCGTTACATATATGTCTCGTTTTGAAAATCTTAAGTTAGTAGTCTTATTTTACATATGTAGTTCATTGTTAATATACATAATGACATGTTTACTTATCATTTATCATGATTAAACATAGTGTAACAATATCTTAATATGATTCATAGGTAATTAGTAAGACGTTGTTATAACGATAATCGTTATATATATCGTTTCGAGTTTCTTAATTCAATAAACACAATTTTATGTATACAACTCATTGTTAAAATACCTAATGAGATACTTACTTATCATAATATCATGTTAACTATATATATAATAATATATATATGTCATCATATAGTTTTTACAAGTTTTAACGTTCGTGAATCACCGGTCAACTTGGGTGGTCAATTGTCTATATGAAACCTATTTCAATTAATCAAGTCTTAACGAGTTTGATAGCTTAACATGTTAGAAACACTTAATCATGTAAATAAAAATTTTATTTAATATATATAAACATGGAAAAGTTCGGGTCACTACAGTGTTCACCATATGAATGAATTTTATCTCTATGTATGGGATGTATATTGAAATACGAAATCTTGTGGTCTATTATTATGATATTATGTAAAAACTGCATTCAAGAAACTTATTTTTGATGTAATATATTCTTATTGTAAACCATTATGTAATGGTCGTGTGTAAACGGTATATATTTGAGATTATCATTATCTGATAATCTACATAATGCTTTTTAAACCTTTATCGATAAAATAAAGGTTATGGTTGTTTTAAAAATGAATGCAGTCTTTGAAAAACGTCTCATATAGAGGTCAAAATCTCGCGACGAAATAAATTAATATGGAATGTTTATAATCAATATGAATGGGACATTTCAGTTAGTATCAGAGCGTTGGTCTTAGAGAACCAAAAAATTGCATTAGTGTGTCTTACCGAGTTTGTTAGGATGCATTAGTGAGTCTGGACTTCGACCGTATTTTTCTTCAAAAACGATTGCTTAACATTTTTTTGTTGGAAACTATATATTATTAACATGTAAATATTATGTGATATATTAACCTCTTAACGTGTTTGATATTGTGTGATAGATGTCTACCTCTAGTACAAATCCCATTGATTCACCTAATAATAATGAAGAGTCGAATATATTTTGGAAAGATTCACAAATTCCCGAAGAGGAACCGGAAGAGGAGGAACCGGAAGAGGAGGAACCGGAAGAGGAGGAACCGGAAGAAGAGGAACCAGAAAAGGATGAATCGAAAGAGGAGGAACCAGAAGAAAAAGAGGTTCCGGAGGAAGAAATATTGATACCTATAGTAAATCGATTAAATAAAAGAAAATCCTCAACCAACGGACCAAAGTTAATAATGGTCAATGGTGTTTCCGTCGAGGAATCAAAATATTGGGAAGATTACCAATTTTTCGATGAATCGGACCCCGATGAGGATTCCGATGATGTTATAGAAATTACCTCGACCCAATTTAATAAAGCGAAAGAAAATAATAAGGGAAAAGGTATAAAAATAGAGAAACCCGATTCCAACCCCGATGAACTTTATATGTATCGGCAACATCTGTATTTCCTAAAATGTAACAATGACCCGGGAACCTCTAAACCACCAGGTTTTTCTAAACCATTATGGAAAACGACGGCTCGGATTAGAGGAACACCATATAATCCTAAAAAATTAGGAAAATGAACCAAGTCCGAAGAAGAAGAAACCAGTGATTCAGATTAGAGGGTTGTAATCATGTTGTGTATTATATGTATTGTAGTGTGCTTGTAATTTTATTTTCTATGTAAAAATTGCTTGTATTGTTTGTTATTACGAATCTAATCCTTGTCTATTTACAGTATAAAAACAAAATGGACATTAAGGGTAGACAACCTAATATTTTAGAAGACCTACCAGAGGATATGATTGAGGAAATCTTGTCTAGAGTCGGTCAGAATTCATCAGCACATTTAGTTATGGTGAAATTAACTTGTCAAACATTTGAAAGACTTTCCAGAAATGCCTTAGTTTATAAAAATCTTTCCTTTGATAAGTGGGGTATATCACATTGGGGAGACCGTAAGTTACGCCGTGTTTTCTTTAAAGCATTAAATGCGGGGAACCCAAATGCAATTTTACGCTACGGGTTAGGAACCTATTTTGACTCAACATATCCCAACATAGGATTTCGTGATTTAGAAAGAGCTTCTAACATGCAACATAAAGAAGCATGTTATGCTTACGGGTTAGTGATGTTCGCTTCTTACCAAAGTGAGAAAAAGAACATCGGATTGCAACTTTTAAATAAAACCTTCCCACAAGTGACGGATTCAGTAGTTGGGGTGAGAAACAAGGTTTCTAGATTATTACGGGGCTGTTGGACATTATGAAACCCTCGTCCTTTTGACAACATTACAACATGCTGCCTAGCCAATGGTCATAACGGTTATTTTCCACAAGACCAAGGATGGGAAGTCGTCTTAGTAAAACTAGAATGCATGACTTGTTTCTGGACTTATGAATTACGTGTCTTTATTTCCTTTGCTGAACAACTTGCGTATTAACTAGATTTATCTTCAAAACTATCCTGTATCAAAGTGTACTATATTTCATGTTATATGTAATATAGCGAAGTTGTAAGTTTGAAGAATATTTATATGTGATATATTATAATAATCAGTTTTTCATATGGAATTGTAGTAGTTGAATTGTATATTAGCTACTAAGTATGAACTTAACGGGTGGGTAGTACCCGAATTTAAACTTATAAAACGCTAATATGAAGAAAAATCTTTTGTAAATGAGTTCATATTATGCTACCAAATACTATTGACTACTATTAATATTCTGTATGATTAACTCGATTCAGTTGGCTATTTTGAAGGAAATGGCACCGACTACTCGACACACCAAGAATATGAGTGAAGAAGAATTTCGTACCTTTCTTGCTGCAAACATAGCCGCAGTACAGGCTGCGCTACATACCAACAATAACTCTAAATCTAGCAATGCAGCTAACGGCGCAAGAAATCGTGTAGGATGTTCCTACAAAGAATTCACTGCCTGCAAACCTTTGAAATTTAATGGAACTGAAGGACCAATTGGATTGAAACGGTGGACCGAGAAACTCGAATCGGTGTTTTCCATAAGTAAGTGTACTGAAGAGGACAAAGTTAAGTACGCTACGTATACCTTCACAGGTACTGCGTTAATGTGGTGGAACACTTATCTTGAACAGGTAGGACAAAATGCTGCTTAGGCACTACCGTGGTTGGCATTCAAGCAATTGATGAACGAGCAGTACCATCCTAGAAACGAAGTCAATAAACTCAAGGCAGAACTTAGAGAGTTACGAACACAAGGGTTCGACGTTACCACATATGAACGACGATTCACAGAGTTGTGCCTATTGTGTCCGGGAGCATTCGAAGATGAAAAAGAGAAGATCAACTCGTTTGTAAAAGGGTTACCAGTAAGGATTCAAGAAGATGTGAGTTCACATGAGCCTGCTTCTATACAGAAGGCAAGTGGAATGGCTCATAAACTCATAAATCAGATTGAGGGAAGAATTAAAGAGCAGGCGGCCGAAGAAGCCAACACGAAACAACTCAAGAGGAAGTGGGAGGAAAACAGTGACAAGAGTCACCAGTACAACAGCAACAACAATTACAACCACAATCGCAACAACTATCCCAACAACAGCAACAACAATCGCAACAATAACCGCAATCCTAACAATAACTACAACAAACATCCCAACAACAACTACAACTACAACAATCATTTCAACAACAATAATAATCCTAACAGCAACCTCAATAACAACAACGGCAACAAAAACCAAAAACATCCATATCATAGGTGTGAAGAAAATCATCAGGGGTTTTGCACGACATTTTGCAACAGGTGTAAAAGAAATGGTCATAGCGCGACAAAGTGTGAGGTCTATGGAACAAAGTTTAACAGAACTAAAGGAACAAATAATTTCAGAACAAGTAATGTCGAAATGAATAGTGTTAGAGCAAGTAATACCAACGCTGTTTGTTATAAATGTGGAAAACCGGGCCACATTATTAGAAATTGCCCAAATCAGGGGAATACTAATGGGCAGGGCCCTGGAAGAGTTTTCAATATTAATGCGGCAGAAGTACAGGAAGACCCAGAGCTTGTTACGGGTACGTTTCTTATTGATGATAAATCTGCTTATGTTTTATTTGATTCGGGTACGGATAGAAGCTATATGAGTAGAGAATTTTGTGCTAAATTAAGTTGCCCATTGACGCCTTTGGATAGTAAATTTTTACTCGAATTAGCAAACGGTAAATTAATTTCAGCAGATAATATATGTCGGGAGAGAGAAATTAAACTGGAGGATGAAACGTTTAAAATTGATTTAATACCAGTCGAGTTAGGAAGTTTTGATGTAATAATTGGCATGGACTGGTTGAAAAAGGTGAGAGCAGAGGTCGTTTGTTACAAAAATGCAATTCGCATTATGCGTGAAAAAGGAAAACCTTTAATGGTGTACGGAGAAAAGAACAACGCGAAATTAAATCTTATTAGTAGTTTGAAGGTGCAAAAACTAATAAGAAAAGGTTGTTACGTCATTCTAACACACATCGAGGAAGTTAAACCTGAAGAAAAGAACATCAGTGATGTTCCCGTCGTAAAAGAATTTCCCGATGTATTTCCGAAAGAATTACCGGGATTACCCCCACATCGATCCGTTGAATTTCAAATAGACCTTGTACCAGGAGCTGCACCAATAGCTCGTGCTCCATACAGACTCGCACCCAGCGAAATGAAAGAATTACAAAGTCAGTTACAGGAACTTTTAGAGCGTGGTTTCATTCGACCAAGCACATCACCATAGGGAGCTCCTGTTTTGTTTGTCAAGAAGAAAGATGGTACATTTAGGTTGTGTATCGACAACCGAGAGTTGAACAAACTTACCATCAAGAACCGCTACCCACTACCGAGAATCGATAACTTATTTGATCAACTACAAGGCTCGTCGGTTTATTCGAAGATTGATTTACGTTCTGGATATCATCAAATGCGGGTGAAGGAGGATGATATTCCAAAGACTGCTTTTAGGACACGTTACGGTCATTACAAGTTTATGGTTATGCCGTTTGGATTGACTAATGCACCAGCTGTGTTCATGGACCTCATGAACCGAGTGTATGGGCCATATCTTGACAAGTTTGTCATTGTTTTTATCGATGACATACTTATTTACTTGAAGAATGATCAATAGCACAAAGAACATTTGAGAAAAGTGCTAGAGTTGTTGAGAAAAGAAAAACTGTACACTAAGTTTTCAAAGTTTGCATTTTGGTTGAAAGAAGTTCAATTCCTCGGTCACATAGTGAACAAAGAAGGTATTCAGGTGGATCCAGCAAAGATTGAAACCGTTGAAAAGTGGGAAAGGCCGAAAACTTCGAAACACATACGCCAGTTTTTAGGACTAGCTGGTTACTACAGAAGGTTCATCCAAGACTTTTCCAGAATAGAAAAACCCTTGACTGCATTAACGCATAAAGGGAAGAAATTTGAATGGAAAGATGAACTAGAGAAAGCATTTCAATTGTTAAAGAAAAAGTTAACTACAGCACCTATATTGTCATTACCTAAAGGTAATGATGATTTTGTGATATATTGTGACGCCTCAAAGCATGGTCTCGGTTGTGTATTAATGCAACGAATGAAAGTAATTGCTTATGCGTCTAGACAATTGAAGATTCACGAACAGAATTATACGACGCATGATTTGGAATTAGGCGCGGTTGTTTTTGCATTAAAGACTTGAAGGCACTACTTATATGGGGTCAAAAGTATTATATATATACCGACCACAAAAGTCTTCAACACATATTTAATCAGAAACAACTGAATATGAGGCAGCGTAGGTGGATTGAATTGTTGAATGATTACGACTTTGAGATTTGTTACCTTCCGGGGAAGGCAAATGTGATAGCCGATGCCTTGAGCAGAAAGGACAGAGAACCCATTCGAGTAAAAGCTATGAATATAATGATTCACACTAACCTTACTACTCAAATAAAGGAGGCGCAACAAGGAGTTTTAAAAGAGGTAAATTTAAAGGATGAAATACCCAAAGGATCGGAGAAGCATCTTAATATTAGGGAAGACAGAACCCGGTATAGGGCTGAAAGAATTTGGGTACCAAAATTTGGAGATATGAGAGAAATGGTACTCAGAGAAGCTCATAAAACCAGATACTCAATACATCCTGGAACGGGAAAGATGTACAAGGATCTCAAGAAACATTTTTGGTGGCCAGGTATGAAAGCCGATGTTGCTAAATACGTAGGGGAATGTTTGACGTGTTCTAAGGTCAAAGCGGAGCATCAGAAACCATCAGGTCTACTTCAACAACCCAAAATCCCGGAATGGAAATGGGAAAACATTACCATGGATTTCATCACTAAATTGCCAAAGACTGCAAGTGGTTTTCATACTATTTGGGTAATAGTTGATCATCTCACCAAATTAGTACACTTCCTGCCAATAAGAGAAGATGACAAGATGGAGAAGTTAGCACGACTGTATTTGAAGGAAGTCGTCTCCAGACATGGAATACCAATCTCTATTATCTCTGATAGGGATGGCAGATTTAGAATTTGAAATTGGAGAGATGGTCATGCTTAAGGTTGCACTTTGGAAAGGCGTTGTTCGATTTACTAAACGAGGGAAATTAAATCCAAGGTATATTGGACCATTCAAGATTATTGATCGTGTCGGACCAGTAGCTTACGTACTTGAGTTACCTCAACAACTCGCCGCTGTACATAATACTTTCCACGTCTCGAATTTGAAGAAATGTTTTACTAAAGAAGATCTCACTATTTCGTTAGATGAAATCCAAATCAACGAAAAACTTCAATTCATCAAAGAACCCGTCGAAATAATGGATCGTGAGGTTAAAAGACTTAAACAAAACAAGATACCAATTGTTAAGGTTAGATGGAATGCTCGTAGAGGACCCGAGTTCACCTGGGAATGAGAAGATTAGATGAAGAAGAAATACCCGCACTTATTTCCAGAAGATACGTCAACACCTCCAACTGCTTAAAATTTCGGGACGAAATTTATTTAACAGGTAGGTACTGTAGTGACCCGAACTTTTCCATGTTTATATATATTAAATAAAATTTATATTTACATGATTAAGTGTTTCCAACATCTTAAGCAATCAAACTTGATAAGACTTGATTAATTGAAATAGGTTTCATATAGACAATTGACCACCCAAGTTGACAGGTGATTCACGAACGTTAAAACTTGTAAAAACTATTTGATGACATATATATGATTATATATATAGTTAACATAATATTATGATAAGTAAGTATCTCATTAGGTATTTTAACAATGAGTTATATACATAAAATTGAGTTTATTGAATTAAGAAACTCGGAACGATATATATAACGATTATCGTTATAACAACGTGTTACTAAATACATATGGATCATATTAAGATATTGATACACTATGTTTAATCATGATAAATGATAAGTAAACATGACATTAAGTGTATTAACAATGAACTACATATGTAAAAACAAGACTACTAACTTAATGATTTCGAAATGAGACATATATGTAACGATTATCGTTGTAACAATTAACATCTCTTTAGATATAATAAAAATTGGGTTAACAACATTTAACAAGATCATTAACTTAAAGGTTTTAAATCAACATTTACATGTAACGACTAACGATGACTTAACGACTCAGTTAAAATGTATATACATGTAGTGTTTTAATATGTATTCATACACTTTTGAAAGACTTCAAGACACTTATCAAAATACTTCTACTTAACAAAAATGCTTACAATTACATCCTCGTTCAGTTTCATCAACAATTCTACTCGTATGCACCCGTATTCGTATTCGTACTCGTACAATACACAGCTTCTAAATGTATGTACTATTGGTATATACACTCCAATGATCAGCTCTTAGCAGCCCATGTGAGTCACCTAATACATGTGGAAACCATCATTTGGCAACTAGCATGAAATATCTCATAAAATTACAAAAATATTAGTAATCATTCATGACTTATTTACATGAAAACAAAATTACATATCCTTTATATATAATCCATATACCAACGACCAAAAACACCTACAAACACTTTCATTCTTCAATTTTATTCATCTAATTGATCTCTCTCAAGTTCCATCTTCAAGTTCTAAGTGTTCTTCATAAATCTACAAGTTCTAGTTTCATAAAATCAAGAATACTTCCAAGTTTACTAGCTCACTTCCAATCTTGTAAAGTGATTATTCAACCTCAAGAAATACTTGTTGTTTACAGTAAGATATCATTCTAAATCAAGGTAATACTCATATACAAACTTTGATTCAATTCCTATAACTATAACTATCTTAAAAGTGATAATCTTACTTAAACTTGTTTTCGTGTCAGGATTCTACTTCAAGAACTTTCAAGCCATCCAAGATCCTTTGAAGCTAGATCATTTCTTTTCACTTCCAGTAGGTTTTCCTACTAAACTTGAGGTAGTAATAATGTTCATAACATCATTCGATTCATACATATAAAACTATCTTATTCGAAGATTTGAACATGTAATCACTAGAACATAGTTTAGTTAATTCTAAACTTGTTCGCAAACAAAAGTTAATCCTTCTAACTTGACTTTTAAAATCAACTAAAAACATGTTCTATATCTATATGATATGCTAACTTAGTGATTTAAAACCGAAAAACACGAAAAACACCGTAAAATCGGATATACGCCGTCGTAGTAACACCGCGGGCTGTTTTGGGTTAGTTAATTTAAAAACTATGATAAACTTTGATTTAAAAGTTGTTCTTCTGGGAAAATGATTTTTCTTATGAACATGAAACTATATCCAAAAATCATGGTTAAACTCAAAGTGAAAGTATGTTTTCCAAAATGGCCATCTAGACGTCGTTCTTTCGACTGAAATGACTACCTTTACAAAAACGACTTGTAACTTATTTTTCCCACTATAAACCTATACTTTTTATGTTTAGATTCATAAAATAGAGTTCAATATGAAACCATAGCAATTTGATTCACTCAAATCGGATTTAAAACGAAGAAGTTATGGGTAAAACAAGATTGGATATTTTTTGATTGTTGTAGCTACGGGAAATATTTTAACAATTCTATATAAATTATATCCTAGCTAACTTATATTGTATTATACATGTATTCTAATGTAATCTTGGGATACCATAGACACGTATGCAAATGTTTGACATATTATATCGACCCATGTATATATATTATTTGGAACAACCATAGACACTCTATATGCAGTAATGTTGGAGTTAGCTATACAGGGTTGAGGTTGATTCCAAAAATATATATACTTTGAGTTGTGATCTAGCCTAAGACGTGTATACACTGGGTCATGGATTGATTTAAGATAATATATATCGATTTATTTCTGTACATCTAACTGTGGACAACTAGTTGTAGGTTACTAACGAGGACAGCCGACTTAATAAATTTAAAATAGTAAAACGTATTAAAAATGTTGTAAATATATTTTGAACATACTTTGATATATATGTGCATATTTGTTATAGGTTCGTGAATCGATCAGTGGCCAAGTCTTACTTCCCGACGAAGTAAAAATCTGTGAAAGTGAGTTATAGTCCCACTTTTAAAATCTAATATTTTGGGATGAGAATACATGCAGTTTTATAAATGTTTTACGAAATAGACACAACTAATTGAAACAACATTATATGGGTGAATGATCGAAGTCGAATATGCCCCTTTTGCTTGGTAACCTAAGAATTAGTAAACCGATCTACTAATTGACGCGAATCCTAAAGATAGATCTATTGGGCCTAACGAACCCCATCCAAAGTACCGGATGATTTAGTACTTTGAATTCGTTTATATCATGTCCGAAGGATTTCCCGAAATGATAGGGGATATTCTTATATGCATCTTGTTAATGTCGGTTACCAGCTGTTCACCATATGAATGAATTTTATCTCTATGTATGGGATGTATATTGAAATATGAAATTTTGTGGTCTATTATTATGATCTGATAATATATAGGTTAAACCTATAACTCACCAACATTTTTGTTGACGTTTTAAGTATCTTTATTCTCAGGTGATTATTAAGAGCTTCCTCTATTGCATACTAAAATAAGGACAAGATTTGGAGTCCATGCTTGTATGATATTATGTAAAAACTGCATTCAAGAAACTTATTTTTGATGTAATATATTCTTATTGTAAACCATTATGTAATGGTCGTGTGTAAACGGTATATTTTAGATTATCATTATTTGATAATCTACGTAATGCTTTTTAAACCTTTATCGATAAAATAAAGGTTATGGTTGTTTTAAAAATGAATTCAGTCTTTGAAAAACGTCTCATATAGAGGTCAAAATCTCGCGACGAAATCAATTAATATGGAACGTTTATAATCAATATGAACATGACATTTCATATATTTCATAGCATTATCCTTCAAGAAAGACAAGCTTTTGGTAGCAATTGTTCTATCTACAAGTGATATTCGTTTAAATATTAAAAGGTGAAGACAAAAGACAGATTCGACGATTTGAAGACGCAAATGACCAAAAAGCTAAAAAGTACAAAGTACAATCAAAGTGGTTCAAATTATTGATGAGAAACGTCTAAAAATTACAAGAGTACAAGCCGTGAAACACAAAGTACAAGATATTAAATTATACAAAAAGGCGTTCGAAAAACCGGAACCGAGACATGAACCAACTTTCAGCGCGCGACGCAACGGACCAAAAATTACAAGTCAACTATGGACAAGAATATAATTATATAATATAATATATAATTAATTATATATATTATTATATATTATAATTATACGCAGCCCACGTTTTGAATTTAATCTATGAGCTGGATTCCAGACCTCCGCACTCGTGGAGATTTAATGAAGAAAACCTCCGCACTCGCGGAGCTCAACAGTGAAACGTGAGCTTATAAAAGGCCGCGCATTCTGATCGATTTCAACACACTTTTTCTAATAGATCTCTCACTCTCTACGATATATATATATATATATATATATATATATATATATATATATATATATATATATATATATATATATATATATATATATATATATATATATATAATTTATAATTATAATTTTAATTTTAATTTTAATTTTAATTTAATAATAATAAGGCTATGTTAGCGAATGTTGTATGTGTGTAAGTCGAAATTCTGTTCGTGTAACACTACGCTATTATTAATCATTGTAAGTTATGTTCAACCTTTTTAAATTAAATGTCTCGTAGCTAAGTTATTATTATGCTTATTTAAATTGAAGTAATCGTGATGTTGGGCTAAATATTAAAGACGGGGTAATTGAGCTTTGTACCATAATTGGGGTTTGGACAAAAGAACGACACTTGTGGAAATTGGACTATGGGCTATTAATGGGCTTTATATTTGTTTAATTGAATGATAGTTCGTTAATTTAATATAAAGATTTACAATTGGATATACCTATAAATAATCACATACACTCGATCGGACACGATGGGCGGGATATTTATAAGTACTAATAATCGTACATTTGACCGGACACGGGAATGGATTAATAGTCAATGGACTCATTAAAACAGGGGTGAATTATGTACAAGGACACTTGGCGTAATTGTTAACAAAGTATTAAAACCTTGTTACAGTTTAAGTCCCCAATTAGTTGGAATATTTGACTTCAAATATAAGGATAATTTGACGAGGACACTCGCACTTTATATTTATGACTGATGGACTGTTATGGACAAAAACCAGGTGGACATATCAAATAATCCAGGACAAAGGACAATTAACCCATTGTAATAAATTAAAATCAACACGTCAAACATCATGTTTACGGAAGTTTAAATAAGCATAATTCCTTTATTTCATATTTTATTGCATTTTTATTTACTATCATTTTATTTATCGCACTTTTAATTATCGCACTTTAATTATTGTCATTTACTTTACGCTTTAAATTAAGTTATATTTATTTTTAATATTTTACATTAGGTTTTAACTGCAACTAAAGTTTTAAAATCGACAAACCATCATTAAACGGTAAAAACCCCCTTTTATAATATTAATACTACTTATATATATATTTATATTTATACAAATATAGTTTTAAAAATATAGCGTTAAACTTGGCTAGTTCCCTGTGGACGAACCGGACTTACTAAAAACTACACTACTGTACGATTAGGTACACTGCCTATAAGTGTTGTATCAAGGTTTAGATATATCCACTCTATAAATAAATAAATAACTTGTGTAAAATTGTATCGTATTTAATAATATTTTGCAATAAAAATATAACTATTTCATATACACCTCTGCACACATCAACCTCTACTGCTGCTGCTAATGACAACAACCCTAATGACCTCACATTACGAGTTGAAAACTTGGAGAAGATGGTCGAGTATTTGTTGAAGGAGCTTCAAAAACGCAAATAGAGATCGCTTGTTTAGACTTGTTCTACGCTATTGAATACTATTTGAATATTATTGTTTATTATTTGATATTCGCACATACATTGCTAGATGTGGTTTTACTTAGGTGGTTTTACTTATGACATGAGGGATATGTTACTTTCGTTAGTTATGCATGATTTTTGAACGAGAAATTTTATTACATTAAGTGTTGGATTTACTAATGATTGATCATGCTTAGTGTTGCTACTGCTATTGTTAATTAGTGATAATGCTGCTAGTGTACATTGTCCTTACTACTGCTACTATTAAACGCTATGTATCGCTATTACTTATCACTAGTCCTACTAAAATCACTATAATTTAATATTATCTACTATGCATCATTTCCATTGCTAGTATAATTTTTATATGTCGATTTCATTGACGCTAACCGAATGTGTTATATTGACCAGAAAGATAATGCCACCCAAGCCAGTTTCCCAAGCTGATGTTCGTCGGTGGATCTCCGAAGGATTAACCGAGGCCGTGGCAGAACTCCATAATGGAACCAACAGCAATAATGTGAATGCTATAAATCAGCGAAACCAGGATGCAACTAATACTCAAAACAATGGACAAGCAGGGTCAACGTACAAGACTTTCTTGAGTTGTGAACCACACTCGTTTAATGGCACCGAAGGTCCAGTTGGTTTGACTCGTTGGTTTGAGAAGCTTGAGTCTGTTTTCCGTATCAGTGGTTGTAGAGATGCGGATAGAACGAAGTTTGCATCTTGTAAGCTATCTGATGGCGCTTTGACATGGTGGAATACTTATGCAAATTCTGTAGGTATGGATCAGGCTTTTGAGACTCCATTGGGAGGATTTGAAACGACGGATGATCGAAGAGTATTGTCCCTACACTGAAACTATTAAGATGGAGCGGGAACTCCAAAACTTGAAGCTAGTGGGTACTAATTTGGCCAGTTACAATAAGACATTCTTCGAGCTCGCTCTCATGTTTCCACATATGGTTACTCCCGAACGCCACAAGATCACTCTGTATGCGAGAGGTTTGACCGAGAATATTCAAAGTGGTGTGACTACTTCAAATTCTAGAGCAATACAAGAGGTTGTTGAGATGGCGGGTGAGTTGATGGATCAAGTTAAACAGTGAGGAAAGACTCCTGCCTCAACTGAGTCTAAAACTTATGATAACAAGAGTAAATGGAACAACAACAATAGTTCGGGGAAGAATTTCAATCAGCAACCCTTTAAGAAACAAGATACTGCTAAGGGCAACACTGCAACTTCGAATGCTAGTTCTGGCTATAAGGGAAGATTCCCGTTGTGTGCTAAATGCAATAGGCATTACTCGGGAGATTGTTTGAAGAGGTGTGATAAGTGTAAAAAGAGTGGACATGTGGCTGCCGAATGTAAAGCTGGTACGAATATGTGTTATGGGTGCGGAAAAGAAGGTCACTTCCGAAAGGATTGCCCAACTGCTAGTAAGACTACTGAACCTGCAAGAGGAAGGGCTTTCAACATTAACTCCAATGAAGCTCGTGATGATCCTAAGCTAGTCACGGGTACGTTTCTTCTCGATAATCAACATGTTTATGTACTTTTTGATTCTGGAGCTGATAGAAGCTTTGTGTCTAGAGATTTTTGCCATAATCTTAAGAATCGTGTATCGTCATTAGAAAACTTATACTCTATAGAGCTAGGGAATGGTAATCTAATGAGTGCTAATCAGGTTTACCGTGATTGTACTTTGAATTTGGCTGGAATGTCATTTAAGATAGATGTGATACCGATTAAGCTGGGAAGTTTAGACCTTGTTGTTGGAATGGAAAGTCAGCCGAGAATAGAGCCGACATTGTTTGTCATCAGAAAGAAATTCGCATTCCTGTTATTGAAGGTGAACCTCTAATGGTGTATGGAGAGCGAAGCAATACGCCGTTACATTTTATTAACTGTTTG
Organism: Rutidosis leptorrhynchoides; assembly: GCF_046630445.1. Taxonomy (NCBI): domain Eukaryota; kingdom Viridiplantae; phylum Streptophyta; class Magnoliopsida; order Asterales; family Asteraceae; genus Rutidosis; species Rutidosis leptorrhynchoides. The sequence goes on from NC_092336.1 coordinate 220,977,521, forward strand.
AAGGTGCAAAAACACATGAAAAAGGGTTGTCTTTCTATGCTGGTTCACGTGAGCAAAACTGGATCTGAAGGCAAGAAACTCGAAGATATGCCAATTGTTAGAGAGTTTCCCAATGTGTTTCCAGATGAATTACCCGGATTACCTCCGCACAGAGATGTAGAGTTCCAGATTGATTTAGTTCCCGGAGCAGCACCAGTAGCGCGTGCACCGTATAGACTCGCACAATCAGAATTGCAAGAGTTGTCTAGTCAATTGCAAGAGCATTTAGATAAAGGATTCATTCGACTGAGCTCATCACCATGGGTAGCTCCAGTACTATTTGTGAAGAAGAAGGATGGATCTATGAGACTCTGTATTGATTACAGGGAGTTGAATAAGTTAACTATCAAGAATAGATATCTGTTGCCGAGGATTGATGATTTGTTTGATTAAATACAAGGATCAGCGTGTTACTCTAAGATTGATCTGAGATCAGGTTATCATCATATGAGAGTGAAAGAGGCAGATATACCGAAGACATCATTTAAGACACGCTACGGTCATCATGAATTTACTGTAATGCCATTTGGATTGACGAACGCACCAGCCGTGTTCATGGATCTCATGAACCGTGTGTGTAAGCCATATCTAGACAAGTTTGTTATTGTGTTTATCGATGATATTCTGGTATACTCTAAGAATGAGAAGGAACATGGGCAACATCTCCGTTTGTTACTAGATATGCTCAGGAAGGAGCAGTTGAACTCGAAATTTTTGAAATGCGACTTTTGGCTGCAAGAAGTGCAATTTTTGGGTCATATCGTAGGTGTCAATGGTATCCAAGTTGATCCTGCAAAGATAGAGACGGTTAAGAAATGGGAGACTCCGTTTGTTGACTTTTGCATATTTAGTCTCGAGCATTAGGATTGTAATACACTACGACTTGACCTAAATTGTTAGACAGATATTGATCAAATATATAAATATATATAATTAATATAGGTTCGTGAATCCAAGGCCAACCTTGCACTTGTTCAATGACGTCATATGTATTTTTACTACAAAATACAGTATTGTGAGTTTCATTTGCTCCCTTTTTAAATGCTTTTGCAATATATATTTTTGGGCTGAGAATACATGCACTGTTTTTATAAATGTTTGATGAAATATACACAAGTACTTGAAACTACATTCTACGATTGGATTACTATACCGAATATCGCCCCTTCAAGTCTGGTAACCTAAGAATTAGGGAAATGGCCCCTAATTGACGCGAATCCTAAAGATAGATCTATAGGCCTAACAAACCCCATTTTGGAATTTGGAATGCTTTAGTACTTCAATTTAAATGGTGATTGCGATTGCCAATATTTATGGCATACTTGCGAGTATGCGGGGGATATTCTATATGCATTATGTTAATGTCGGTTACCAGGTGTTCATCATACGAATGATTTTTTATACACTTGCGAGTATAAGGTTGTTTATGAAAAATGAAATCTTGTGGTCTATTAAGATTATGGAATTGATGGATTATGATAAACTAATGAACTCACCAACCTTTTGGTTGACACTTGAAAGCATGTTTATTCTCAGGTATTAAAGAAATCTTCCGCTGTGCATTAGCTCATTTTAAAGATATTACTTGGAGTCATTCATGACATATTTCGAAAGACGTTGCATTCGAGTCATTGAGTTCATCAAGATTATTATTAAGTCAATTATAGTTGGATGTATTATGAAATGGTATGCATGCCGTCAACTTTAGATGTAAAGAAAGGTTGTCTTTTAAAAACGAATGCAATGTTTGTAAAATGTATCATATAGAGGTCAAATACCTCGCGATGTAATCAACTATTGTGAATCGTTTATAATGTATATGAACGGGTCCTTTCAAGAAAGTGCAGATCACCTATATGTTGGACTGAGTTAGGAGATAGTCAGTTAACTGGTCCTGAGATTGTACACAAAATGACAGAGAAGATCGCGCAGATACGATAGAGAATGAAAATAGTGTGAGATCGTTAAAAGAGTTATGCCGATATTAGAAGGAAAGATTTGGAATTTCAGGTTGGAGACAAAGTTATGCTCAAAGTGTCACCCTGGAAGGGTGTAGTGCGTTTTGGCAAATGAGTAAAGTTAAGTCCGAGGTATATTGGACCGTTTGAAATTACCGAAAGAATTGGACCGGTAGCGTATAGACGGAAACTACCGCAGGAACTTAGTGAGATTCAAGATAATTTTCATGTTTCCAATTTGAAGTAATGTTTATCGGACGAAAGCTTGGTAATTCCCTTGGACAAAATGCAAGTTGATCCTAAGCTTAATTTCATTGAAGAACCTGTTGAGATTATGGGTCACGAGGTTAAGCAACTAAAGCAAAGCGGAATTTCGATCATTAAGGTTAGATGGAATGCCCGTAGAGTACCAGAATTCACGTGGGAACGTGAAGATCAGATGAGACTTAAGTATCCGCAACTGTTTCCCGAGGAGATGACTACGGCGGATGAGCACTAAAATTTCGGGACGAAATTTTTCATAACAGGTGGGTAATGTTACAACCCGACTTTTTTCGTTTACTTTCGTTACTTGTCCGTTAAGTATTTAACGGTGTTTACTTAGACTTGTATGTTTAATAGAATTAAATACATGCTTATTAGAGAGATTCTTGAATTAATATGTTATATTAATTTATGAACTTATTTCGGATAGCGAAATAACTAGGAAACGTTACGATTAAGAAAATCGCCTAGAAAGCTTTTCGGTTTACGGAACTCAGAAAAACGATGAAATAATTATTTTTATAACTATTGACTTTAAGAAAAACTAATTTAATTTATTATTTATTTAATGAATTAAATCCGGTGATTTCGTTTCAACGACTAGTTAACGTTCCGGAGGCCCGTTAGACTTTGTAAAGCGTTGCGACGCATGCCAAAGACAAGGCAATATCTCTATGAAGAACGAGATGCCTAGGACTAATATCCAAGCTTGCGAGATCTTCGATATATGGGGATTAGACTTCATGGGCCCATTCCCAAAGTCTAACGGGAAAGAATATGTCCTAGTAGCAGTAGATTATGTCTCTAGATGGGTCGAAGCTCAAGCATTTCCAACTAATGATGCCAAAGTCGTCACAAATTTCCTGAAGAGACTATTCTGCAGATTTGGAGCTCCCCGTGCTATAATAAGTGATAGAGGCACACACTTCTGTAACACTCAGTTTATGAAGGTGATGCAACAATACAGAGTTACCCACAAGATGTCCACTGCCTATCATCCGCAGACCAACGGACAAGCAGAGGTCACGAACAGAGCACTCAAAAGAATCTTAGAACGCACTGTCGGCTATCATGGAAATAAATGGGCCGAGAAGCTAGATGATGCTCTGTGGGCATTCCGGACTGCTTACAAGAATCCTCTAGGAACTACACCCTACCGAATGATCTATGGAAAAGCTTGTCACCTTCCGTTAGAACTCGAATACAAAGCTCTCTGGGCACTGAATGGTAATCTATAGAGCTAGGGAATGATAATCTAATGATTAGCACTCGAAATGGACCACGCGTGTACAAGTAATTAAGCAAAACGAGCCCAATGACCCCCGTAGAAGGTCCATCGGCCGAAACCCCCCACATGGACCCTCTTATGTGAAATGTCCCGTTCTTATTGATTAAAAACGTTCCATATTAATTGATTTCGTTGCGAGGTTTTGACCTCTATATGAGACGTTTTTCAAAGACTGCATTCATTTTTAAAACAAACCATAACCTTTATTTCATAAATAAAGGTTTAAAAAACTTTACGTAGATTATCAAATAATGATAATCTAAAATATCCTGTTTACACACGACCATTACATAATGGTGTACAATACAAATATGTTACATCGAAATCAGTTTCTTGAATGCAGTTTTTACACAATATCATACAAACATGGACTCCAAATCTTGTCCTTATTTTAGTATGCAACAGCGGAAGCTCTTAATATTCACCTGAGAATAAACATGCTTTAAACGTCAACAAAAATGTTGGTGAGTTATAGGTTTAACCTATATATATCAAATCGTAACAATAGACCACAAGATTTCATATTTCAATACACATCCCATACATAGAGATAAAAATCATTTATATGGTGAACACCTGGTAACCGACAATAACAAGATGCATATATAAGAATATCCCCATCATTCCGGGACACCCTTCGGACATGATATAAATTTCGAAGTACTAAAGCATCCGGTACTTTGGATGGGGTTTGTTAGGCCCAATAGATCTATCTTTAGGATTCGCGTCAATTAGGGTGTCTGTTCCCTAATTCTTAGATTACCAGACTTAATAAAAAGGGGCATATTCGATTTCGATAATTCAACCATAGAATGTAGTTTCACGTACTTGTGTCTATTTTGTAAATCATTTATAAAACCTGCATGTATTCTCATCCCAGAAATATTAGATTTTAAAAGTGGGACTATAACTCACTTTCACAGATTTTTACTTCGTCGGGAAGTAAGACTTGGCCACTGTTGATTCACAAACCTATAACAATATATACATATATATTAAAGTATGTTCAAAATATATTTATAACACTTTTAATATATTTTGATGTTTTAAGTTTATTAAGTCAGCTGTCCTCGTTAGTAACCTATAACTAGTTGTCCACAGTTAGATGTACAGAAATAAATCGATAAATATTATCTTGAATCAATCCACGACCCAGTGTATACGTATCTCAGTATTGATCACAACTCAAACTATATATATTTTGGAATCAACCTCAACCCTGTATAGCTAACTCCAACATTCACATATAGAGTGTATATGGTTGTTCCGAAATATATATAGATGTGTCGACATGATAGGTCGAAACATTGTATATGTGTCTATGGTATCTCAAGATTACATAATATACAATACAAGTTGATTAAGTTATGGTTGGAATAGATTTGTTACCAATTTTCACGTAGCTAAAATGAGAAAAATTATCCAATCTTGTTTTACCCATAACTTCTTCATTTTAAATCCGTTTTGAGTGAATCAAATTGCTATGGTTTCATATTGAACTCTATTTTATGAATCTAAACAGAAAAAGTATAGGTTTATAGTCGGAAAAATAAGTTACAAGTCATTTTTGTAAAGGTAGTCATTTCAGTCGAAAGAACGACGTCTAGATGACCATTTTAGAAAACATACTTCCACTTTGAGTTTAACCATAATTTTTGGATATAGTTTCATGTTCATAATAAAAATCATTTTCTCAGAATAACAACTTTTAAATCAAAGTTTATCATAGTTTTTAATTAACTAACCCAAAACAGCCCGCGGTGTTACTACGACGGCGTAAATCCGGTTTTACGGTGTTTTTCGTGTTTCCAGGTTTTAAATCATTAAGTTAGCATATCATATAGATATAGAACATGTGTTTAGTTGATTTTAAAAGTCAAGTTAGAAGGATTAACTTTTGTTTGCGAACAAGTTTAGAATTAACTAAACTATGTTCTAGTGATTACAAGTTTAAACCTTCGAATAAGATAGCTTTATATGTATGAATCGAATGATGTTATGAACATCATTACTACCTTAATTTCCTTGGATAAACCTACTGGAAAAGAGAAAAATGGATCTAGCTTCAATGGATCCTTGGATGGCTCGAAGTTCTTGAAGCAGAATCATGACACGAAAACAAGTTCAAGTAAGATCATCACTTGAAATAAGATTGTTATAGTTATAGAAATTGAACCAAAGTTTGAATATGATTATTACCTTGTATTAGAATGATAACCTACTGTAAGAAACAAAGATTTCTTGAGGTTGGATGATCACCTTACAAGATTGGAAGTGAGCTAGCAAACTTGAAAGTATTCTTGATTTTATGAAACTAGAACTTTTGGAATTTATGAAGAACACTTAGAACTTGAAGATAGAACTTGAGAGAGATCAATTAGATGAAGAAAATTGAAGAATGAAAGTGTTTGTAGGTGTTTTTGGTCGTTGGTGTATGGATTAGATATAAAGGATATGTAATTTTGTTTTCATGTAAATAAGTCATGAATGATTACTCATATTTTTGTAATTTTATGAGATATTTCATGCTAGTTGCCAAATGATGGTTCCCACATGTGTTAGGTGACTCACATGGGCTGCTAAGAGCTGATCATTGGAGTGTATATACCAATAGTACATACATCTAAAAGCTGTGTATTGTACGAGTACGAATACGGGTGCATACGAGTAGAATTGTTGATGAAACTGAACGAGGATGTAATTGTAAGCATTTTTGTTAAGTAGAAGTATTTTGATAAGTGTATTGAAGTCTTTCAAAAGTTTATAAATACATATTAAAACACTACATGTATATACATTTTAACTGAGTCGTTAAGTCATCGTTAGTCGTTACATGTAAGTGTTGTTTTGAAACCTTTAGGTTAACGATCTTGTTAAATGTTGTTAACCCAATGTTTATAATATCAAATGAGATTTTAAATTATTATATTATCATGATATTATCATGTATGAATATCTCTTAATATGATATATATACATTAAATGTCTTTACAACGATAATCGTTACATATATGTCTCGTTTAAAAATCATTAAGTTAGTAGTCTTGATTTTACATATGTAGTTCATTGTTAATATACTTTATGATATGTTTTCTTATCATAGTATCATGTTAACTATATATATATATCCATATATATGTCATCATATAGTTTTTACAAGTTTTAACGTTCGTGAATCACCGATCAACTTGGGTGGTCAATTGTCTATATGAAACATATTTCAATTAATCAAGTCTTAAAAAGTTTGATTGCTTAACATGTTGGAAACATTTAATCATGTAAATATCAATCTCAATTAATATATATAAACATGGAAAAGTTCGGGTCACTACAGTACCTACCCGTTAAATAAATTTCGTCCCGAAATTTTAAGCTGTTGAAGGTGTTGACGAATCTTCTGGAAATAGATGCGGGTATTTCTTCTTCATCTGATCTTCACGCTCCCAGGTGAACTCGGGTCTTCTACGAGAATTCCATCGAACCTTAACAATTGGTATCTTGTTTTGCTTAAGTCTTTTAACCTCACGATCCATTATTTCGACGGGTTCTTCGATGAATTGAAGTTTTTCGTTGATTTGGATTTCATCTAACGGAATAGTGAGATCTTCTTTAGCAAAACATTTCTTTAAATTCGAGACGTGGAAAGTGTTATGTACAGCCGCGAGTTGTTGAGGTAACTCTAGTCGGTAAGCTACTGGTCCGACACGATCAATAATCTTGAATGGTCCAATATACCTTGGATTTAATTTCCCTCGTTTACCAAATCGAACAACGCCTTTCCAAGGTGCAACTTTAAGCATGACCATCTCTCCAATTTCAAATTCTATATCTTTTCTTTTAATGTCAGCGTAGCTCTTTTGTCGACTTTGGGCGGTTTTCAACCGTTGTTGAATTTGGATGATCTTCTCGGTAGTTTCTTGTATAATCTCCGGACCCGTAATCTGTCTATCCCCCACTTCACTCCAACAAATCGGAGACCTGCACTTTCTACCATAAAGTGCTTCAAACGGTGCCATCTCAATGCTTGAATGGTAGCTGTTGTTATAGGAAAATTCTGCTAACGGTAGATGTCGATCCCAACTGTTTCCGAAATCAATAACACATGCTCGTAGCATGTCTTCAAGCGTTTGTATCGTCCTTTCGCTCTGCCCATCAGTTTGTGGATGATAGGCAGTACTCATGTCTAGACGAGTTCCTAATGCTTGCTGTAATGTCTGCCAGAATCTTGAAATAAATCTGCCATCCCTATCAGAGATAATAGAGATTGGTATTCCATGTCTGGAGACGACTTCCTTCAAATACAGTCGTGCTAACTTCTCCATCTTGTCATCTTCTCTTATTGGTAGGAAGTGTGCTGATTTGGTGAGACGATCAACTATTACCCAAATAGTATCAAAACCACTTGCAGTCCTTGGCAATTTAGTGATGAAATCCATGGTAATGTTTTTCCCATTTCCATTCCGGGATTTCGGGTTGTTGAAGTAGACCTGATGGTTTCTGATGCTCAGCTTTGACCTTAGAGCACGTCAAACATTCTCCTACGTATTTAGCAACATCGGCTTTCATACCCGGCCACCAAAAATGTTTCTTGAGATCCTTGTACATCTTCCCCGTTCCAGGATGTATTGAGTATCTGGTTTTATGAGCTTCTCTAAGTACCATTTCTCTCATATCTCCAAATTTTGGTACCCAAATCCTTTCAGCCCTATACCGGGTTCCGTCTTCCCGAATATTAAGATGCTTCTCCGATCCTTTGGGTATTTCATCCTTTAAATTTCCCTCTTTTAAAACTCCTTGTTGCGCCTCCTTTATTTGAGTAGTAATGTTATTATGAATCATTATATTCATAGATTTTACTCGAATGGGTTCTCTGTCCTTCCTGCTCAAGGCATCGGCTACCACATTTGCCTTCCCCGGGTGGTAACGAATCTCAAAGTCGTAATCATTCAATAATTCAATCCACCTACGCTGCCTCATATTCAGTTGTTTCTGATTAAATATGTGTTGAAGACTTTTGTGGTCGGTATATATAATACTTTTGACCCCATATAAGTAGTGCCTCCAAGTCTTTAATGCAAAAACAACCGCGCCTAATTCCAAATCATGCGTCGTATAATTTTGTTCGTGAATCTTCAATTGTCTAGACGCATAAGCAATCACCTTCGTTCGTTGCATTAATACACAACCGAGACCTTGCTTTGATGCATCACAATAAATCACAAAATCATCATTCCCTTCAGGCAATGACAATATAGGTGCCGTAGTTAGCTTTTTCTTCAATAACTGAAACGCTTTCTCTTGTTCATCATTCCATTCAAATTTCTTCCCTTTATGCGTTAATGCAGTCAAGGGTTTTGCTATTCTGGAAAAGTCTTGGATGAACCTTCTGTAGTAACCAGCTAGTCCTAAAAACTGGCGTATGTGTTTCGGAGTTTTCGGGGTTTCCCACTTTTCAACAGTTTCTATCTTTGCCGGATCCATCTTAATACCTTCTTTGTTCACTATGTGACCGAGGAATTGAACTTCTTCCAACCAAAATGCACACTTTGAAAACTTAGCGTACAATTCTTCCTTCCTCAATACTTCTAACACCTTTCTCAAATGTTCACCGTGTTCTTGGTCATTCTTTGAGTAAATAAGTATGTCATCAATGAAAACAATGACAAACTTGTCAAGGTATGGTCCACACACTCGGTTCATAAGGTCCATGAACACAGCTGGTGCATTAGTTAAACCAAACGGCATGACCATAAACTCGTAATGACCGTAACGTGTTCTGAAAGCAGTCTTTGGAATATCATCTTCTTTCACCCGCATTTGATGATACCCGGAACGTAAGTCAATCTTTGAATAAACAGACGAGCCTTGTAGTTGATCAAATAAGTCGTCGATTCTCGGTAGTGGGTAGCGGTTCTTGATGGTAAGTTTGTTCAACTCTCGGTAGTCGATACACAACCTGAATGTACCATCTTTCTTCTTGACAAACAAAACAGGAGCTCCCCACGGTGATGTGCTTGGTCGAATGAAACCACGCTCTAAAAGTTCTTGTAATTGGCTTTGCAGTTCTTTCATCTCGCTGGGTGCGAGTCTGTAAGGAGCACGAGCTATTGGTGCAGCTCCTGGTACAAGATCTATTTGAAATTCAACGGATCGATGTGGGGGTAATCCCGGTAATTCTTTCGGAAATACATCGGGAAATTCTTTTGCAATGGGAACATCATTGATGCTCTTTTCTTCAGTTTGTACTTTCTCGACGTGTGCTAGAACAGCATAGCAACCTTTTCTTATTAGTTTTTGTGCCTTCAAATTACTAATAAGATGTAGCTTCGTGTTGCCCTTTTCTCCGTACACCATTAAGGGTTTTCCTTTTTCTCGTATAATGCGAATTGCATTTTTGTAACAAACGATCTCCGCTTTCACTTCTTTCAACCAGTCCATACCGATTATCACATCAAAACTCCCTAACTCTACTGGTATCAAATCAATCTTAAATGTTTCGCTAACCAGTTTAATTTCTCGATTCCGACATATATTATCTGCTGAAATTAATTTACCATTTGCTAATTCGAGTAAAAATTTACTATCCAAAGGCGTCAATGGACAACTTAATTTAGCACAAAAATCTCTACTCATATAGCTTCTATCCGCACCCGAATCAAATAAAACGTAAGCAGATTTATTGTCAATAAGAAACGTACCCGTAACAAGCTCCGGGTCTTCCTGTGCCTCTACCGCATTAATATTGAAAACTCTTCCACGGCCTTGTCCATTCGTGTTCTCCTGGTTCGGGCAATTTCTAATAATGTGGCCTGGTTTTCCACATTTATAACAAACTACATTGGCATAACTTGCTCCGACACTACTTGCTCCGCCATTACTCGTTCCGACACCATTTGTTCCTTTCGTTCTATTAACCCCTGGTCCGTAGACCTCACACTTCGCCGCGCTATGACCATTTCTTTTACACTTGTTGCAAAATTTGGTGCAGAACCCCGAGTGATTCTTTTCACACCTTTGGCATAGCTGCTTCTGATTGTTGTTGTTGTTGCGGTTATTATTGTTGTTGGGATGATTGTTGTAGTTGCTGTTGTTGTTGTTGTTGTTGTTGGGCCGTTTGTTGTAGTTGCGATTGATGTTGCGATTGTTGGGATAATTGTTGCGATTATTGTTGTAATTGCTGTTGTTGTTGTATTGGTGATTCTTATCACCGTTTTCCTCCCACTTTCTTTTGACTTGCTTCACATTGGCCTCTTCAGCAGTCTGTTCTTTAATTCTTTCTTCAATCTGGTTCACTAGTTTGTGAGCCATTCTACATGCCTGTTGTATGGAGGCGGGCTCGTGTGAACTTATATCTTCTTGGATTCTTTCCGGTAATCCTTTCACAAACGCGTCGATCTTCTCTTCCTCATCTTCGAATGCTCCCGGACACAATAGGCACAATTCTGTGAATCGTCTTTCGTACGTGGTAATATCAAATCCTTGGGTTCGTAACCCTCTAAGTTCTGTCTTGAGCTTATTGACCTCGGTTCTGGGACGGTACTTCTCGTTCATCAAGTGCTTGAATGCTGACCACGGTAGTGCATACGCATCATCTTGTCCCACTTGCTCTAGATAGGTATTCCACCATGTTAACGCAGAACCTGTGAAGGTATGCGTAGCGTACTTCACTTTGTCCTCTTCAGTACACTTACTTATGGCAAACACCGATTCAACCTTCTCGGTCCACCGTTTCAATCCGATCGGTCCTTCGGTTCCATCAAATTCCAAAGGTTTGCAGGCAGTGAATTCTTTGTAGGTGCATCCTACACGATTTCCTGTACTGCTAGATCCAAGGTTATTGTTGGTATGTAGCGCAGCCTGTACTGCGGCTATGTTTGAAGCTAGAAAAGTACGGAATTCCTCTTCATTCATATTCACGGTGTGTCGAGTAGTCGGTGCCATTTCCTTCAAAATAGTTAAATGGAACAAGTTAATCATACAGAATATTAAGAGTAGTTAATAGTATTTTGTAGCATAATATGAACTCATTTATAAAAGCTTTTTCTTCATATTAGCGTTTTATAAGTTTAAATTCGGGTAGTACCTACCCGTTAAGTTCATACTTAGTAGCTAATATACAATTCAACTACTACAATTCTATATGAAAAACTGATTATAATAATATTTCGCGTTCAAACTTTTATACAATATTTTACAAACTTACAATACCGCTTATTTTACATAAAGCATGAAATATAGCACACAATAACTTTGATACAAGATAGTTGTGAAGAAAATTCTAGCTAGTACACAAGTCGTTCAGCAAAGGCAATAAAGACACGTAATTCATACGTCCAGAAACAAGTCATGCATTCTGGTTTTACTAGGACTACTTCCCATCCTTGGTCTTGTGCAACATAACCGTTATGGCCGTTGATAAGACAGCGTGTTGTAATGTCATCAAAGGGACGAGGGTTACGTAATGTCCAACAGTCCCGTAATAATCTAAAAACCTCATTTCTTACCCCAATTACCGACTCCGTCACTTGTGGAAACGTTTTGTTTAATAGTTGTAGCCCGATGTTCTTGTTCTCACTTTGGTGAGAAGCGAACATTACTAATCCGTAAGCATAACATGCTTCTTTATGTTGCATGTTAGCCGCTTTTTCTAAATCACGAAGTCCAATATTCGGATATATTGAGTCAAAATAATTTCTTAACCCGTTGCGTAAAATAGCATTTGGGTTCCCCGCAATATATGCGTCAAAGTAAACACATCGTAACTTATGGGTTTCCCAATGTGATATCCCCCATCTTTCAAACGAAAGTCTCTTATAAACCAAGACATTCTTGGAACGTTCTTCGAATGTCTTACAAACTGATCTCGCCTTAAATAGTTGTGCCGAAGAATTCTGGCCGACTCTAGACAAGATTTCATCAATCATGTCTCCGGGTAGGTCTCTTAAAATATTGGGTTGTCTATCCATTTTGTGTTTTTAAACTGTAAAATAGACAAGAGTTAGATTCATAAAAAAATACTTATTAATACAAGCAATTTTTACATATATCATAAAGCATAAGAACACTATATTACATATATTACACCACACGAATACAACTATCTTATTCCGACTCGCTCGTTTCTTCTTCTTCGGTTTTGGTTCGTTTTTCCAAGTTTCTAGGGATATATGATGTTCCCCTAATACGAGCCGTCGTTGTCCACATTGGTTTAGAAAAACCTGGTGGTTTAGAGGTTCCTGGGTCATTGTTACAACTTAAGGACTTCGGGGGTTGACGATACATATAAAGTTCATCGGGGTTGGAATTAGATTTCTCTATTTTTATGCCCTTTCCCTTATTATTTTCTTTTGCCTTTTTAAATTCAGTTGGGGTAATTTCTATAACATCATCGGAATTCTCGTCGGAATCCGATTCATCGGAGAATTGGTAATCCTCCCAATATTTTGCTTCCTTGGCGGAAACACCATTGACCATAATTAACTTTGGTCGGTTGGTTGAGGATTTTCTTTTACTTAACCGTTTTATTATTTCCCCCACCGGTTCTATTTCTTCATCCGGTTCCGATTCTTCTTCCGGTTCCGATTCTTCTTCCGGTTCCGACTCTTCTTCCGGTTCCTCTTCGGGAACTTGTGAATCAGTCCACAAATCATTCCAATTTACATTTGACTCTTCATTATTATTAGGTGAGTCAATGGGACTTGTTCTAGAGGTAGACATCTATCACATAATATCAAACACGTTAAGAGATTAATATATCACATAATATTCATATGTTAAAAATATATAGTTTCCAACAAAAATGTTAAGCAATCATTTTTAAAGAAAACACGGTCGAAGTCCAGACTCACTAATGCATCCTAACAAACTCGATAAGACACACTAATGCAAATTTTCTAGTTCTCTAAGACCAACGCTCGGATACCAACTGAAATGTCCCGTTCTTATTGATTAAAAACGTTCCATATTAATTGATTTCGTTGCGAGGTTTTGACCTCTATATGAGACGTTTTTCAAAGACTGCATTCATTTTTAAAACAAACCATAACCTTTATTTCATAAATAAAGGTTTAAAAAACTTTACGTAGATTATCAAATAATGATAATCTAAAATATCCTGTTTACACACGACCATTACATAATGGTGTACAATACAAATATGTTACATCGAAATCAGTTTCTTGAATGCAGTTTTTACACAATATCATACAAACATGGACTCCAAATCTTGTCCTTATTTTAGTATGCAACAGCGGAAGCTCTTAATATTCACCTGAGAATAAACATGCTTTAAACGTCAACAAAAATGTTGGTGAGTTATAGGTTTAACCTATATATATCAAATCGTAACAATAGACCACAAGATTTCATATTTCAATACACATCCCATACATAGAGATAAAAATCATTCATATGGTGAACACCTGGTAACCGACAATAACAAGATGCATATATAAGAATATCCCCATCATTCCGGGACACCCTTCGGACATGATATAAATTTCGAAGTACTAAAGCATCCGGTACTTTGGATGGGGTTTGTTAGGCCCAATAGATCTATCTTTAGGATTCGCGTCAATTAGGGTGTCTGTTCCCTAATTCTTAGATTACCAGACTTAATAAAAAGGGGCATATTCGATTTCGATAATTCAACCATAGAATGTAGTTTCACGTACTTGTGTCTATTTTGTAAATCATTTATAAAACCTGCATGTATTCTCATCCCAGAAATATTAGATTTTAAAAGTGGGACTATAACTCACTTTCACAGATTTTTACTTCGTCGGGAAGTAAGACTTGGCCACTGTTGATTCACGAACCTATAACAATATATACATATATATTAAAGTATGTTCAAAATATATTTATAACACTTTTAATATATTTTGATGTTTTAAGTTTATTAAGTCAGCTGTCCTCGTTAGTAACCTATAACTAGTTGTCCACAGTTAGATGTACAGAAATAAATCGATAAATATTATCTTGAATCAATCCACGACCCAGTGTATACGTATCTCAGTATTGATCACAACTCAAACTATATATATTTTGGAATCAACCTCAACCCTGTATAGCTAACTCCAACATTCACATATAGAGTGTATATGGTTGTTCCGAAATATATATAGATGTGTCGACATGATAGGTCGAAACATTGTATATGTGTCTATGGTATCTCAAGATTACATAATATACAATACAAGTTGATTAAGTTATGGTTGGAATAGATTTGTTACCAATTTTCACGTAGCTAAAATGAGAAAAATTATCCAATCTTGTTTTACCCATAACTTCTTCATTTTAAATCCGTTTTGAGTGAATCAAATTGCTATGGTTTCATATTGAACTCTATTTTATGAATCTAAACAGAAAAAGTATAGGTTTATAGTCGGAAAAATAAGTTACAAGTCATTTTTGTAAAGGTAGTCATTTCAGTCGAAAGAACGACGTCTAGATGACCATTTTAGAAAACATACTTCCACTTTGAGTTTAACCATAATTTTTGGATATAGTTTCATGTTCATAATAAAAATCATTTTCTCAGAATAACAACTTTTAAATCAAAGTTTATCATAGTTTTTAATTAACTAACCCAAAACAGCCCGCGGTGTTACTACGACGGCGTAAATCCGGTTTTACGGTGTTTTTCGTG
Source organism: Rutidosis leptorrhynchoides (assembly GCF_046630445.1). NCBI lineage: Eukaryota > Viridiplantae > Streptophyta > Magnoliopsida > Asterales > Asteraceae > Rutidosis > Rutidosis leptorrhynchoides. The sequence continues at coordinate 220,992,720 of NC_092336.1, forward strand.
TTTCCAGGTTTTAAATCATTAAGTTAGCATATCATATAGATATAGAACATGTGTTTAGTTGATTTTAAAAGTCAAGTTAGAAGGATTAACTTTTGTTTGCGAACAAGTTTAGAATTAACTAAACTATGTTCTAGTGATTACAAGTTTAAACCTTCGAATAAGATAGCTTTATATGTATGAATCGAATGATGTTATGAACATCATTACTACCTTAATTTCCTTGGATAAACCTACTGGAAAAGAGAAAAATGGATCTAGCTTCAATGGATCCTTGGATGGCTCGAAGTTCTTGAAGCAGAATCCTGACACGAAAACAAGTTCAAGTAAGATCATCACTTGAAATAAGATTGTTATAGTTATAGAAATTGAACCAAAGTTTGAATATGATTATTACCTTGTATTAGAATGATAACCTACTGTAAGAAACAAAGATTTCTTGAGGTTGGATGATCACCTTACAAGATTGGAAGTGAGCTAGCAAACTTGAAAGTATTCTTGATTTTATGAAACTAGAACTTTTGGAATTTATGAAGAACACTTAGAACTTGAAGATAGAACTTGAGAGAGATCAATTAGATGAAGAAAATTGAAGAATGAAAGTGTTTGTAGGTGTTTTTGGTCGTTGGTGTATGGATTAGATATAAAGGATATGTAATTTTGTTTTCATGTAAATAAGTCATGAATGATTACTCATATTTTTGTAATTTTATGAGATATTTCATGCTAGTTGCCAAATGATGGTTCCCACATGTGTTAGGTGACTCACATGGGCTGCTAAGAGCTGATCATTGGAGTGTATATACCAATAGTACATACATCTAAAAGCTGTGTATTGTACGAGTACGAATACGGGTGCATACGAGTAGAATTGTTGATGAAACTGAACGAGGATGTAATTGTAAGCATTTTTGTTAAGTAGAAGTATTTTGATAAGTGTATTGAAGTCTTTCAAAAGTGTATAAATACATATTAAAACACTACATGTATATACATTTTAACTGAGTCGTTAAGTCATCGTTAGTCGTTACATGTAAGTGTTGTTTTGAAACCTTTAGGTTAACGATCTTGTTAAATGTTGTTAACCCAATGTTTATAATATCAAATGAGATTTTAAATTATTATATTATCATGATATTATCATGTATGAATATCTCTTAATATGATATATATACATTAAATGTCTTTACAACGATAATCGTTACATATATGTCTCGTTTAAAAATCATTAAGTTAGTAGTCTTGATTTTACATATGTAGTTCATTGTTAATATACTTTATGATATGTTTTCTTATCATAGTATCATGTTAACTATATATATATATCCATATATATGTCATCATATAGTTTTTACAAGTTTTAACGTTCGTGAATCACCGATCAACTTGGGTGGTCAATTGTCTATATGAAACATATTTCAATTAATCAAGTCTTAAAAAGTTTGATTGCTTAACATGTTGGAAACATTTAATCATGTAAATATCAATCTCAATTAATATATATAAACATGGAAAAGTTCGGGTCACTACATTATGGACTAAAACTTGGGCTATGATATCGGGCAAAAAGTCACGTTTTTACCACCTAAATCAGGCCCTAAAACAATAAAGATTAAAACTTTATCAGCAAAATTATCATTTTTTCGGTTGATTTTGTAGATTAAGTAATTACAAAGGCGATGCAAAAAGAATCAAGTAAAACGGAGCTGAAATGAAGATTCTAGAGCGAAAACGGTGAAAGACAAGAAATCAAGTTACGATCTAGTGAATCAGGCCCTGATCAGCAAGCCATACGGCCTGCCATACGGCCTGCCATATGGCCTGCCACTATGGAAACGGCCTGCCAGATACGTGCCACCACACGAGCCACCAAACGGCTTGCCAAGCATACGACCTGCCAAATACGGCCTGCCAAACGGCCTGCCAGGCGTATTTGTCAGAATTCCAAGTCTATTTAAAGGGCCTTTCTCCATCCATTCCAACACACACTCAACTTCCAATACAATTTATATTTTCAATATTTTTAGTAGTTTTTAGTAGTAGTTAGCTTAGCTTTTATTTTCCGGAGGATATCCCGGCGAGTCCCTGCGATCCCGGGCAGATTAGTTCGGCTTTTTCTGGTTTTATTCGAAACGCTTGTCTTTTGTATTAAATATGTATTCTTACTCTTTATGTTTAATAATGCATTCCAATATTGCCATGATAGCTTAATTTATCTGTATGTTTCCATGATAGAAGTTTGGGTTAGCGTAATTATGTTAATTTAGTACGATTACTGTTATAATACTGAATTAGGAAGTCTGATAGATTTGTATGCTAGCATCTTAAGGATTGACCAACTTAGGTTGTGATCAGGACTTGTCCACCTATATGAAATTAGCTACTTCGTAGGATTAAAACCCCTGGTTATACTGTATCTGAAGATTCTATGAACTCGGTATGGCCGGAGTTCCCGAGAGGCATCTAATGCACTTTTAGGACACGGAACCTAGGAATTGAGACATGAATGACCTAGTATGCCTATTGACTATTCCAAAGAGACCTCTTAGGAGCTGTTAAGATCTAGTTAGTGCCTCTACTGTATGACCCAAGCCTATTGCATGTTCTTGTCTGATTGTTGCCCTAGGTCTTAGTCATATCAACTGTTTAGGTACTTATTAGGTTTCTATCTGCTTTACTATCAGTATATTAACTGTAATGCTGTATAATGTTTGATTTGTTGTGATCTCATTAGTATGATGTAATGGTTGTTAGTTTTCATTTATGGTTTTGCCAACTTAAACCGACGGACTCCTTCCGTTTTTGATCAGTGTTCAATCAACATGGCACGTTGTTATTCAGTTATCTAAACTGATAACGAGGGTTAGAATTAGAGCTTAACTCACTAATAAACCTAGTACTCTACTGAGGATAACCTTCGAGGTATTGTTACACTTCATTTATACGACCAAGTGACATACTTCTCACTGCTCAAAGAGAACTCCGAGAGTTCAGAGATAAGTAGGTCTGTGTAATTGGCTCATCCAACCAGATCAACATCAATCCAAGCATAGTCTTAACATAAGCATAATTACCTTTCCATAACCCAATACTGATATCTTGGTCAACATTTCCTTGATCTGCATACTCCGGATATCCTCCCACTTTATTTACTTTTTCTGCATTTAGGACCTTTAGCTAAAATCAACTACTATCTTTTATCCAGGTAATTTAACTAAAAGACAATTATCCACTTGATCTTCAATTCGTTAATCAGCATAAAATTCGACACTAGGTTAACTTACACCTTCTACACCTTAGAAAGTAAAGTAAATTTAGGCCCCGCAAAATATAAATAAACGAAGACGATGTGTGCTACCGAATCGGACACCGTGCGACCTAACGACACCGCACAAAATAAAAACCTTCCGTTAGTGGCATATCAGTAGCAACTTCTTCTTTTGGCGCCGCTGTCGGGGATTGAATATTTTGATCGAGAAAGATTTTAAACAGACAAAGTGTTGTTTGGTGGTGTCTAAGAAAGAAAATTATACACGGACTTGGTTATTAGATTTTCCGAACAGTCTCCAATTATATTGGAACCAAAAGGATCCTGCCTCTCCGTAGTCGGCCTGGCCACCTCGATACGAGTAATCTGTGAGAAGTCCTATCAGTTAAGATATCCGATCCGGTTAGCGACCGAATTTCAAGAATAATTGTTTTTATTAAATTATCGATCCTTTTAGTAAATTAATATTTTCTAAAAGTTACTTTTAAGTCTTTTTATTAACAGAAAAGTAGAAAAAAAATGGAACAACAAGACACCCTTGCTTCTATGCATAAGTCATGCTTAGAGGAAAGAGGAGGGCCAATCACCTTAGGAACCGAAGGAATTCCTGAAATCAGTTCACACATGATTAAACTAGTCAGTATGATCTGTAAATTTCAAGGATTACCGACTGACGACCCTAATTTTCATATAAACAAATTTATCAGTCTGGTTGACTATTTTAAGAAGGAATCAAACGAGAAAAACATTTTAAAACTTCATCTTTTTCAATATTCACTTTCTAAACACGCTTCAGCATGGTTTGATGCACTTAACTCAAATTCAATTCAATCATGGGAGGAATTAGCCACTAAATTTCTAAACAAATATTATCCACCCTCCCTGCAAACCTGTTTAAGAAATGACATCACTAACTTTTTCCAAAAAGAAAATGAGTCATTGTGTCTAGCATGGTATAGAGTAAAGATGATGCTTAAAAGATGTCCGAATCATTTATTAAGTCAGGCAGACATAGTCTGTATGCTTTACAATGGTTTAACCAAGGATGATAAGTCTCTCCTAGACATGGCCTCGCAAGGCAATTTCATATCTCAAACAGCAGATGAAGCATGGGATCTCTTGGACACAATAACTGCACAACAAGAAGACTGGAACAATGAAGCTGCTAAGAAGTATGATGTCTTCGCTCATACGGTAAAAATGCTGGAAACCAGGTTACAAGATCTCACCCTCACTCTTCAAAGTTTACAAATTCCTAAGCACTCATATGCTACTAGAACCAATCTAAGGTATCCTTACCCTAGATGAGCACACAAACAGCAAAATAGCTCGGATCATAATATAATTTTTCCATTGCACAAACCTACTCTCCACTCTAAGGAAATTTTAGCTGAATTTATGAAGAAGCAATACATGATAAACCTTCCAGTCATAGAATGCCAGAATAAGTTCGACACGTTGATAAAGACTTTTGAAGAATTAATCACTAATTTTCAGCTTACGCTTAAACGTTTAACCACTAAAATTGATATAGAGTGTAGTGAGTTTGATGCCCTAGTAATTACTAGAGGAGGAAAAGAAACAACTGTCAATATACCCATACAAGATTTTTTCGATAAGGAACCTGTGCCAATTGACCCAGTCGTCAATCCACTGGAACCTATCTCTCCTAAGGCCCCAGAAATCATTCCACGCACCCGCATACCTTTCCCAGGTAGGCTTAGGAAGGAAAAACAAGAAGCACAATTTGCTAGGTATTGGGATATTATTAAGAATTTGCATTTGAATGTACGTCTAGTAGATGCTTTAGTAGAAATGCCTAACTGCGCTAAATTTTTCAAAGAACTGCTTTCAAACAAAGGGAGATTAAGAGAGATAGTTAGCTTGCCCTTAAGTGAAGAATGCTCGTTAGTATTACAGCATGGAATTTCCCCTAAGTTAGGAGATACAGGAAGATTTACGGTACCTTGCTACTTGCAAGATGTCCAAATTAGTAATGCGTTAGCAGACTTAGGAGCCAGTGTAAACCTAATGCCCTATTCATTATTCAAGAAGCTAGGATTAAATGACTTAAGGCCATCCAGAATGACTATCCAGCTCACGGACAGATCAGTTAAGATTCCTTGGGGAATAGCTGAAGATGTCCTAGTTAGAGTGGATAAGTTCGCATTTCCTGTTGATTTTGTCATTATGAATATTGAGGAAGACAAGAAGGTCCCACTCATTCGTAGCAGACCATTCCTAAATACTGCCAAGGCCGTAATTGACGTTCACGAAAAATCATTAAAGTTAAGGGTTGGAGGAGAAGAAATCACATTCAATGTTGATCGCCTCATGAACCATCCTAAGGAAGAGGATGTGAATCTCTCTGATTCTTTTCAAGAACTCATCAACGAATATCTGGAAGAGACTATGGCCATTTGCAGTCAAGATCAAATTTCTAAATATCTGTTCTTTACACCTCCTCAAGGAAATCTTGATAACCATTCCGCCATAGACCTTAGTTATCCCATATCTCCCCTCCCTGAAAGTAACCTTCTTGGTCATACTATTCAAATAGCACCGTTAGGACAAGGCATTCCTTTACCTCTACTAAGGAGAAGACCGAATGAAGAAACAGATTTCATTCCGGTATATTAGGAACCCCAGTCAAGGGAAGACTGTGAGGAGTTTCCCGAACCTACCTTCGAAACTAAAGAAGACGTTTCTGAAGAAGAAGCGTTAAGGAGGACAATTTCCAGAAATGAAGAACAGATAGCATCAGTGACCGCTACTGAAGAATCAGAATTCTAGGAGAGGTACGACTCGTTAGACCGTAAGGAGATAGCTAGGATGAAGCCATCTACCGAGGAGCCTCCGGAATTGGAATTGAAGAAATTACCCGACAATCTGGAGTATGCATTCTTAGAAGGAGAATCGCAACTCCCTGTGATCATATCGAAAGACCTCACGCCACAAGAGAAGGCGAAATTGATTCAAGTGCTGAAATCACATAAGAAGGCAATTGCTTGGAAGATCTCCGACATCAAAGGGATCAGCCCCAACTATTGCACCCATAAGATCTTCATGGAAGATGATTTCAAGCCATCAGTTCAGAGGCAAAGAAGGGTCAACCCTATGATTCAAGAAGTCATCAAGAAAGAAGTAATCAAACTTCTGGATGCCGGTCTGATCTATCCAATCTCTGATTCACCATGGGTCAGTCCTGTTCAAGTGGTACCCAAAAAGGGAGGGACGATCGTAATTAAAAATGAGAATAATGAACTTATTCCAACTCGAGAAGTTACCGGTTGGAGGGTTTGCATAGATTATTGTAAATTAAATGATGTGACCCGGAAGGATCATTTTCCATTACCTTTCATTGATCAAATGTTGGAACGTCTATAAGGAAATGAGTACTACTGTTTCCTAGACGGTTTTTCCGGCTACTTTCAAATTCCCCTCGATCCAAAGGACCAAGAGAAAACAACCTTCACCTGTCCTTATGGAACATTTTCCTATCGACGTATGCCCTTTGGGTTATGCAATGCACCAGCTACATTTCAGCGATGCATGGTAGCAATATTCCACGACATGATTGAACGTTGTATGGAAGTCTTCATGGATGACTTCTCAGTCTTTGGCAGTACCTTTAATTCGTGCCTATTAAACCTTGACAAGATGCTCACTCGGTGTGAAGAGTCAAATTTAGTTCTTAATTGGGAAAAATGTCACTTCATGATAAAAGAAGGGATAGTTTTAGGACATAAGATCTCTAAAGCAGGAATAGAAGTTGATAAGGTTAAGATTGAGACCATCACTAAACTTTCAGAACCTACCACAGTAAGAGCAATAAGGAGTTTCCTAGGACACGTCGGTTTTTACCAACGTTTCATTAAGAATTTTTCAAAGGTCACACGACCTCTCACTCACCTCTTAGGAAAGGAAGTCCCGTTTGTCTTCGATGAAGAATGTCGAAAAGCATTCAACTATCTGAAAGAGCAGCTGACACATGCACCAATCATGATAGCTCCTAATTGGAGTCTACCATTTGAGATCATGTGTGATGCGAGCGATTTCGCAGTTGGATCAGTGCTTGGACAACGGGTAGATAAACACTTTCATACAATCTATTACGCCAGCAAAACCTTAACCGGAGCTCAAGATAATTACACTACCACGGAGAAGGAGCTGCTAGCCGTAGTATTCGCCTTCGACAAATTTCGTTCCTACCTTATCTTGTCCAAGACTACAGTCTATACAGATCATTCAGCCCTCAAATATCTACTCGCTAAGCAAGATGCGAAACCAAGACTCCTACGATGGATCTTACTCCTTCAAGAATTCGACATCGAGATTAAAGATAAGAAAGGAGCAGAGAACGTCGCAGCAGATCATCTTAGTCATTTAGAAAACCCAATGATGGAAAAACTTACAGAACAAGATATCAGAGATAAGTTTTCAGAAGAACAGCTTATGAGTTTAGGACAAACTCACATATGATCACAGTTTATTGACACTCCTTAGTATGCCGAAATGGCAAACTACCTAGTTGCCGGAGTAGTACAAAAGGGCATGAGTACCTCCCGGAGAAGGAAGTTCTTCAGGGATGCCAAGTACTACTACTGGGAAGATCCTTACCTGTTTAGAATTTGCCCTGATCAGATAATCAGGAGGTGCGTAGATGAGAAGCAAGCAGCAGAGATTCTTCACCAATGTCACCATGGACCAACTGGAGGTCATCATGGAGCAGATTTAACCGCAATGAAAGTCTACGAATCAGGATTCTACTGGCCATCTATATTTCAAGATGCGCAAGAGCTTGTAAAGCGTTGTGACGCATGCCAAAGACAAAGCAATATATCTATGAAGAACGAGATGCCTAGGACTAATATCCAAGCTTGCGAGATCTTCGATATATGGGGATTAGACTTCATGGGCCCATTCCCAAAGTCTAACGGGAAAGAATATGTCCTCGTAGCAGTAGATTATGTCTCCAGATGGGTCGTAGCTCAAGCATTTCCAACTAATGATGCCAAAATTGTCACAAATTTCCTGAAGAGACTATTCTGCAGATTTGGAGCTCCCCGTGCGATAATAAGTGATAGAGGCACACACTTCTGTAACACTCAGTTTATGAAGGTGATGCAACAATACGGAGTTACCCACAAGATGTCCACTGCCTATCATCCGCAGACCAACAGACAAGCAGAGGTCACGAACAGAGCACTCAAAAGAATCTTAGAACGCACTGTCGGCCATCATGGAAATAAATGGGCCGAGAAGCTAGATGATGCTCTGTGGGCATTCCGGACTGCTTACAAGAATCCTCTAGGAACTACACCCTACCGAATGATCTATGGAAAAGCTTGTCACCTTCCTTTAAAACTCGAATACAAAGCTCTCTGGGTGCTGAAGACCTGCAACCTCGATCCCTCAGTTACCGGAAGACATAGAAAAATGCAATTGAATGAACTCGCCAAATTGAGAGACCAAGCATATGAAACGTCATACATCTACAAGGAACGAACGAAACTTACGCATGATGCCAAATTAATCCCTACAAAGTTCGCCCCTGGAGATAAAGTTCTTCTCTTCAATTTTTGGTTCAAGAAGTTCGCGAGAAAATTTAGATCAAGATGGAGTGGCCCATACAAAGTTGTACACGCTTTTCCACACGGAGCCGTGGAATTGGAAGGACCTACTGGTAATTTCAAAGTCAATGGCCACCGGTTGAAAGCCTATTTAGAAGACCACGATAAGGAGGAGCACCTCTTCTCCTTTAATCCATTCTGAAGATCTGACAAGGAAAAGTCGAGCTGTAATGACTTGATAAACAAAGCGCTCTTGGGAGGCACCCCTTGCTTATCCTTTTTATTATTTCTTATTATTTTCAGTCTTAAGATATTATTTCTGTACTAACAAATAAGCGCCATACTTGCGCTTAGTGCTTACAAGTTTGTTGAATGTGTTTAGGCGCAATGCCAAGTTCAGGAGCCTCAGCTTACATTCCCATTCGCGGGAGGAGGACTCCTGTAGTTTACTCATCCGAAAGCAGTGCTGATTAGAACAGGCCATCAACAGGGCAATTAGGCCCAAGGAGATTAGTATTAGAGAGCATTGAGGAAGACATCGGCACAGCACCGCCATCTCCCCTAGTCCAACGATCTAAACGTCTAGCCAGGAGACCGGTCGATCATACACAATTGTCAGATGCACATGAGCCTCAGATGGTGATTCATTACGGAGCTACATTGAGTGACCCTGATGTTGCATGGGCACTACTCAGAGATTAGCAGAGACTTTACAAAGCTCTAAGAGCATACCTCTAGCATGAGGGGATGCCACGCACTCTGGGCCCATCTTCATTTAGGCTAGCACGCCGTGTTCAGCCGATACGACAGTCTACACCCGGGCATTCCACACCAACTTCAATTCACTCTATTACCATGCCTGCACACGCTACTCCTACTCCCATCGTGCTGCCTGCCCCAGTTACAGAGCCAGTTCCAGTTGCTGAATTGCCAGAGGGTTGTCATTTAGTCGCTATTCCTATTTCAGTGGAGTAGCCAATGGCCCAGGCATTTGAGATCACTGGGAGCATGCCTGAAGAGGAGCTTTTCCTAGACTTATCCCACCTGGAGATACCGACAGACTTATGTCTAGAGTCTTTACTAGGCCCTGAGATGGATATAGGGTAACCTTTCGAGCACATGCCGAACCTGGAGGATGACGTCTTCAGATACTTTGCAGAGCCGACACACATTGACCAGGATAGTATCCCATAGACTACTTTATCTTTATTTTATGTTTTAGTTTTTATCTTTTTGAAGCATTGTATTAAAAGTTATATATAGTGGAAATGCTTCCTTTCTCTCTTTGTTCTTCATGCAGAAATATTATTAAAAGAGACTGGTATGTAGGAGATGGACCGTAGGAAGGCCCAGCACTAGGAAAGTTAACACGACCATAGAGAAGTAATCCTTCCTCAAACCTATTTCAATTAACGCACTAAAATCTCTAAGTGTGGGGTAACCCCCGCAACGAACTTAGAATTTTAAAAGTCATGTCCTTAATTTATATAGCATAAATATTCTTTCTAGAGAACATTAGGGACAATGTTCTTCTAAGTGTGGGGTAATGGGTAAGGTTTTTAAGGTCAAAAGTTTTAAGTCAAGTAACCATAAAATGCCAGGTTTTGAAAAATTCTTTTGTCCAAAAGTAATTAAGCAATGGATATTGGGTAATTTTAGAAAATTCTTACTTTGTTTTTGCCCAAAAGATCTAATAAAATTGCTAGAAATCGGTTTTCGGAACATTTATTAGAACTGAACGATTAAGCTAAAACTAATGTTTTGTGTCAAAAGATTTCTTTTAAGAAAATATGTAAAAGGCTACGCATGATCAAGCAAGACCCCTACTCTAAAAAGTGAGGAATATTGGACCCAAAGTATCTGTATGACCCATCAAATCTACAGTACTTTGTTATTTCAATTGATGAGCGTGCCGGTGTACAGTTCAAGTTAGAACTTGGTTCAGTCATACGTTTCAAGGCCAATGGTTAGTGAGCGCCATACGTGGTGCAGGTGCGATACTCTTTCCGAAATCATTCCGAATAGAGAAGACAAAAAGCCATTCGTTTCTGTTTCCACTCCACGTATTTCAACCCGACCAACTCACATGAAGAGTTGATGAATCAGAAATATTCACCCTAAATTCACTCCCAAAATATACTATTCACATTTCATTCCCCTTTCCATTCACCAAAGATCCAGAGATTAATGAAGAGATAGATCGATCAAATTCGCTTCAAAAGCATTAGTTGAAAGATTCCGAACCCATGATTGTTTTTGATAGGTCAAAGACCTATTTTCAGTGGATTATCACTTCCTCTCTGGGCACCAGGAACGAAAGACAAAGTTATGAAGAAAGGGTATGCCGAAAAAAAAAATTAAAAAAAAATTATATATATATGATGAAAGGGCAAAGTCTCTAATAAGGCAAAAAGAAACCCAAGGAGATGCCCTGAAGAAGAATGAAAGAAGAGCAAAGAAAATTCTAGACAAAGTCTTAGCATAATCCGCCTCTTCCGAAAAAAATCTTTACGGAATTCTCAGCCATTATCTATCCATTATGGATACTCTGAAGAATCAAAATCTATCAATTCTCTCAAAATCAAATGATCTGGATACCTTTCACCGAAACTCATAAATTTCCAACCAAACCCTATAACCCGTCTTCCTCTTGAAAGAATGCTTAGGAAGAAGATCAGTGACGTCCTTACTTAACCGGTGGAGATATCGATGCTTTACCAACCCTATGATGAGAACTGTTACACGACTGGCTTCTGAGCAATAATACAATTAGAATAGGACACCCTAAACACTTGATGATATGAGTGATCCATCAGTGAGGATCCTGATCATGTATACTCTACATCTGAGAGTTGGAAAGTACGCCTTTTTCCACTATGGACGCAATTGAAATCTAGCGACCAAATCATCGAAGTTCGAAACTTTTTCTAATACTTTTGAAAGATGAACCGACTTCTGATGAAGGCATAATAAAAAGATCTACGGGCGGGGCAAGTAAGAATCTATTAGAAAGATCCCGATATTCCCACTTTCTTGATTGAGGACAAGCAAAGATAAGTGTGGGGTATTTGATATCGGGCAAAAAGTCACGTTTTTACCCCCTAAATCAGGCCCTAAAACAATAAAGATTAAAACTTTGTCGGCAAAATTATCGTTTTTTCAGTTGATTTTGTAGATTAAGTAATTACAAAGGCGATGCAAAAAGAATCAAGTAAAATGGAGCTGAAACGAAGATTCTAGAGCGAAAACGGTGAAAGACAAGAAATTAAGTTACGATCCAGTGAATCAGGCCCTGATCAGTAAGCCATACGGCCTGCCATACGTCCTGCCATACGGCTTGCCATACGGCCTACCACTATAGAAACGGCCTGCCAGATACGTGCCACCATACGAGCCACCAAACGGCTTGCCAAGCATACGGCCTGCCAAATACGACCTGCCAGGCGTATTTGGCAGAATTCCAAGTCTATTTAAAGGGCCTTTCTCCATCCATTCCAACACACACTCAACTTGCAATACAATTTATATTTTCAATACTTTTAGTAGTTTTTAGTAGTAGTTAGCTTAGCTTTTATTTTCCGAAGGATATCCCGGCGAGTCCCTGCGATCCCGGGCAGATTAGTTCGGCTTTTTCAGGTTTTATTCGAAACGCTTGTCTTTTGTATTAAACATGTATTCTTACTCTTTATGTTTAATAATGCGTTCTGATACTGCCATACCAATTACCGGGAATCAGCAATCAGTACTTTGAAAAATCACAGCATATCTACATCAACAGTTATATGTATGACATTTATCTCTTAGAATTATGATCTCTCATTCTGAAATTCTGAAAAACACTCAGTCACAAATCAATACTCTGAATGTTGAAAAAGCTGAATGAAACAGCAGAAACCATAGACAACCATAAACGCCCTTAATCATCGGAAGTTTGATGATAAAGAATAATATGTTGGAAAAGCTCAGAAAAGTTAGAACTGGAAAACTGATTGAGCAAACTACGAAAGAGTCTTTGAACAAATCACAAGAACTAAGCTTGTACATTAAGAATCCTGATGATTCTGTTTCTGATGAAATCTTTAGCGAATACCTTGCTTCTGACTCCAAACTTTCGCGGATAAATTTTCTTCACCACCCTTCGATATTAGAAATTCCAAGATATCATCGTATCTTTCATTATAAATATCCTCTATATTTCTGAAGATATTTTCATAACTATTCTAATCTGAAATCATTAATCTCTTCATGCTATCAGTATTACATCATATAGAAACTGTTAGTTTCTATATTCTGTAAACTTTTGAGCTTAAAATATGAATGTTATTGAAGTAATGTTCGGAACCGAAGCATGAGTTAGTATAATATAATGACACTTGATCAACGTGATTATATTACAATAAGTCATGCTGAGTTTCTAAATGAAACATGATGATTCACAGATCATAACGTCATCATGTGCCATGTTACACGACTCTTACGTTCTGTCTAATCTATAAACATATTAAGAACATATTTTTCTTGATAGTCCTATCTTTCCTTGAATTCTGGTAATTTACCAAATCAAATTGTGCTATTACCATTTCTTTCTTAGGACACTAACAATGTTCATTCTAAAATTTATATCTGCGAATTCTGGACCATTACAAGAGATGCACAATCGCAAGAAGAAGAAGAAACGGAGGGACAAAGCTCCGAAATATAAATTGGAGTATAAATCACAGCAAATAAGGGGGAAGTATTAACTGTGGATGACAGTGATTATAGGAGACAGGAATAGGGACATTGAAATATAAGGAAGAATATAAAGCCCAACAGTAACACCGAAATTACAAACTGTGGATATCAGTGCGTATAGCAATATAAAGACACGAGAGGATTATAAATACAATAATCCCTAGAGCATAGTAGAAATAAACAGATTCATCCTGTGGAAGTTGGAAAAGGAGAATGAATGTTATGACAGTCAGGATAAGGACAAGGATTATAATTGGATTAAGCATTTTCACAATCTTTTGGATTTGGGAATTGAGTATAGAAGTGGTGAAAACTAATGGAACAGAAAAGGTAAATTTATAATGGAAATATCAGATGTAGTAATCAGGACAAATCGTCGCATTTAATTATAGAGATCTTAATTTCCTTATTCGCCAAATAATCGAATCTTTTATATTTCGAAGATTTTCTTTATATCCCTTGAATTCCGGAATTTAATCAAGACGACGTCAAAAGTTAAGACAAACTTTATTTTCTAAATTCAACCCTGACTCTGTCAAAAGTTAAGATGAATCTTTACTTTCCTATTTCACTCTTTGGTGATAGCTTCATTCGTGCTCTTCGAATAATCGAATTATTTTATCTGTATTATGCAATAATGATAAAACTCTATTTATCAGCTCATATTCGTCAGGAAAACATATTTATCGTTAGCCATGACGACCTCACTCAAATTTCGAGATGAAATTTCTTTAACGGGTAGGTACTGTGACGACCCGGGAATTTTCGACTAAATTTAAACTTACTCTTGATATGATTTCGACACGATAAGCAAAGTCTGTAATGTAGAGTCTCAAAATTTTTGAACTATTTACATGGATTCATTTAACCTGCGACTATTCCCGACGATTCACGAACAATTGTGTGTGAATAAAAATGTAATTATATATATTCATATATAAAATTTATTTATGATTTAAATGAATTATTATTTTTTTTATTATCATTTTTTAATATTATTACTATTATTTAGTTATTTTTAGGATTATAATTAATATAATTATTATTAATATTATTAGTACATTTACTATTAATATTTATTAAAAATAATTATAAAGAATCAAAATCAGTTACATATATCCCTCAAAACTATTTGTGATTTTGTAATTGTCGGATGTTGTTACAAGTCCATTTCAATCTTGAATACAGAACAAAAACTCTTTCATTATATAGGCACCTGCATTTTGAGAAAGAACCAAACCAACAAATTTCATGAAATAAAGCTCGACACCTCTGTTCTTCATCTTTTTAACCATATTTTGATTTCAAATGAATTTCCAAAATGTAATAATGCAGTCTTGTTAGGAATCGTCTATCTAAACTATCTGTAAGTTTTCAATCTTCAATTCTTTCTATCAATTTCTAATTTGAGAGTCAAAGTTTTGGTTTTCAAAGTCAACTAAGTGTTCTTGAATCAAATTCGAGTTTGTTTTGATATCTCCAGTTAATTTGATGATCCATAAAGATTATAGGAATGATTTGCAACACAATTCATGTTGTAATCATAACCTATAACACTCTTAATCTAAAAATCAATTTTTGAGTTCTTGAGTTCTTCACAGTAATATACACTAACGTAAATTCGAAACAAATTTCAAAAACTAAAAATGCAGAGTTGTTAGGAATCATTTACTTAAACTTCCTGCAAAATCTCAAGTTCCAATTCTTAATAATGAATTCGAATTTGCGAGTCAAAGTTAAATTGTCAAAAGTCAAATGTTTTGTTCTTGGAGAAATTAGAGTTTGTTTTGATGTTTTAAGTTCAATTGACGATTTCAATAGTTTTTACGAATGATTTGAAACATGTTTCATGTTGTAAAGATTGTCCAAAACGAACTCAAAATTGAAAACAAAAATATTTTTTTCTTGGCTACCAGCAAGCAGTAGGATTTTCTTTTGTTTTTTTTGTCATTTTTTTTTATATCATGAACACATTTTTTTTGTTTCATGTTGTTTTCAAGTAATAAATGAAAATTCGAATTCGTTATTTTGATTTTTGAAGTTCTATGGTTGAATGGATTTAAGGTAGAAGATGAAGAAGATGAGTCAAGTTGAAATAGATAATAGATATATATATATATTTGGGTTGCATACTAAATAAGAAAGACATGAATGGCAGAATGGTTAAGGGTGTTTGTGGGTGAGCGAGAGGTCTCAGGTTCAAATCCGATTCGGGACATTTTTTTTTTAGAAAGGCTTTTGAAGGTAGATTTCATTACCAAAATTATTATTATTATTATTGTTGTTGTTGTTATTGTTACTAAAATTATAATTTTTATCATTATCATTATTACTAATATATGTATTATTACTATTATTATGATTAGGATTATTATTATTTTCAAAATAACACAAACTATTATTATTATTATTATTATTATTATTATTATTATTATTATTATTATTATTATTATTATTATTATTATTATTATTATTATTATTATTATTATTATTATTATTAATATTAGTATTAGTATCATTATGTACTTATTAGTATTATTAAAATCATTTTTAAATATATATATGTACAAAATATATATATATAACACATAATTTAAGATATAATATAAGTATACGTTTTTAAATGGAATTTAGTATAAATTCTATATAACTACAAATACATAAATAATATATAGTAATGATATAGGTTCGTGAATCCAAGGTCAACCCTACACTTGTTCAATGTCGTCATATGTATTTTTACTACAAAATACAGTATGGTGAGTTTCATTTGCTCCCTTTTTAAATGCTTTTGCAATATATATTTTTGGGACTGAGAATACATGCGCTGCTTTATAAATGTTTGACGAGATAGACACAAGTACTTAAAACTAATGAACTCACCAACCTTTTGGTTGACACTTTAAAGCATGTTTATTCTCAGGTACGAAAAAAATCTTCCGATGTGCATTTGCTCATCTTAGAGATATTACTTGGAATCATTCATGACATATTTCAAAAGACGTTGCATTCGAGTCGTTGAGTTCATCAAGATTATTATTAAGTCTATTATAGTAAGATATATTACGAAATGATATGCATGTTGTCAACTTTCGATGAAATGAAAGATTGTCTTTTCAAAAACGAATGCAATGTTTGTAAAATGTATCATATAGAGGTCAAATACCTCGCGATGTAATCAACTGTTGTGAATCGTTTATAATCGATACGGACTTCGTCTGGATGGATTAGGAAGGGTCGCCTCACCCGAGAGGCATCTAATGCACTTTTAGGACACGGAACCTAGGAATTGAGACATGAATGACCTAGTATGCCTATTGACTGTTCCAAAGAGACTTTTTAGGAGCTGTTAAGATCTATTTAGTGCCTCTACTATATGACCCAAGCCTATTGCATGTTCTTGTCTGATTGTTGCCCTAGGTCTTAGTCATATCAACTGTTTAGGTACTTATTAGGTTTCTATCTGCTTTACTATCAGTATATTAACTGTAATACTGTATAATGTTTGATTTGTTGTGATCTCATTAGTATGATGTAATGGTTGTTGGTTTTCATTTAAGGTTTTACCAACTTAAACCGACGGACTCCTTCCGTTTGTGATCAGTGTTCAATCAACACGGCACGTTGTTATTCAGTTATCTAAACTGATAACGAGGGTTAGGATTAGAGCTTAACTCAATAATAAACCTAGTACTCTACTGAGGATAACCTCCGAGGTATTGTTACACTTCAATTATACAACCAAGTGACATACTTCTCACTACTCAAAGAGAACTCCGAGAGTTCAGAGATAAGTAGGTCTGTGTAATTGGCTCATCCAACCAGATCAACATCAATCCAAGCATAGTCTTAACATAAGCATAATTACCTTTCCCTAACCCAATACTGATATCTTGGTCAACATTTCCTTGATCTGCATACTTCGGATATCCTCCCACTTTATTTACTTTTTCTGCATTTAGGACCTTTAGCTAAAATCAACTACTATCTTTTATCCAGGTAATTTAACTAAAAAACAATTATCCACTTGATCTTCAATTCGTTAATCAGCATAAAATTCGACACTAGGTTAACTTACACCTTCTACACCTTAGAAAGTAAAGTAAATTTAGGCCCCACAAAATATAAATAAACGAAGACGATGTGTGCTACCGAATCGGACACCGTACAACCTAACGACACCGCACAAAATAAAAACCGTCCGTTAGTGGCATATCAGGCTACAAGGTTATTTGTTAGTTAATTAGGCCCTAATCTTGAACTATAAATAGAAGCTTATACCCCAAACCCTTATTTCTTTTTCTTTTTGGCCGATTGTTTTCCCTCTCCCTTTCCCTTGCCATCGTCGACCACCACAACCCCACCATCACCTTCAAAAGTTGTTTTTAGAAGAAACCCCTTGCACGAAAGTCGTTCCTTTAATCGTTCTACACGTGATAGTATAAGCAATTTGATCATTTGAGGTATAAACACTAACCCTAGTTTTTTAAATCTGAATTTTGTTCAATTGCATGGTGTATTCGAGTCTAGTGCTCAATTAGTGGTGTCTAGAGTTTTAATTTATCGTTTGATTGCTTGATTAACGTTGTTTGCATGGAAAACGAATTTGTTTCTTGTAGATCTGATAAAATTGACATGAGAACTGATCTTTTAATATGTTTAAATGGATAGATATCGAAAGGTTATTAATTTTAGACTCTGATTTTGCGTGATTTCGTTATCGTATGCTTAAGATATGCTTAATCGAAGATTTGACTAGGTTTTGTTCGTAATCCGAATTTTCTGAGTTGCATGCTTTGTGTTATAGTTTATAAAAAGTGTACTACTGTATTTCTTATGAAAAGTTATGAAATTTGGACTTAAGATTTGCATCAAAAGGTTATGTAATGCTCCTGTTATGTCAAAACGAAGATTTGGTTCTTAAAGTGAGCTGAATCAGTTTTCAAAGTTACATAAAAATTGCTAGAGTGAACTAGGAGTTGATTGAGACTTTGATCTTATAGAATATGTCTAAGTTTTCCTTGACATATTTCATTTGTATTCAAACTTGTGAAACTGTCATACCCCCAAATAGGGCCAGGGGTAAATATGACTTCACAATATCACAACACAAGTATATAAACGAGAACGACTCTAAATGAGACATTTTATTAAAAACAATAATAGTATTACAGCGGAAACGAAATAATGTTTTACATGGCAAAACCCAAATGTAAATAACAATGTTTAACAAATGCTAAATTATAAATATGTGGACTCCAATGCATCGGCTAGCTACGCATCATAGGGCAGCACATAAGCTATTCTTCACCTGAGACAAACATGCTTAAAATCGTCAACACAATGGTTGAGTGAACATCATAGGTTTATATAATCAATAAAGTTTTAGACCACAAGATTTAATTCGAAACAAAAATATTGAATATGCCATGAGTTATAATATCGAGCTAAACATTCACCCCTGACACTGTACGGGTGTCGGTAATCATTATTATGTACCCCTGTGACGATCGGTCAATGGGTAGAGACGTCGCTCTCAATAGGCCTACTCACAATAATTAAGCTTGCAACATTTTAATTCCAGCAATTAACGATATTATAGTGGGGATTTGCATGTAAGAATACAAGTTAACAATAATCTCATGAAGTTGCATATCAAAAAGTTAAGTACTTATGTCTAAAGTGTAAATCATTTAAATACAAGCATGTGTCTCACCCCAAGATTTATAAAATCAATAAATATGAAAAAGCGGGGCTATGAAGTTCACCTTAAATAGCACAGAAGAGATATTCCACAAATGAGAGGATTGAATGGACGAACGTGATCGAGATCTCAACCTAGAGATAGAATGCACGATCAGATATTGTCTAATAGACATAAGTATAGTAACTATACTAATGATAATGGTTTTCTAAAAGAGTTCTATTTTCAAAAAGTTACTATTTTTGAAAAGTTTCCATTTATAGTAAGTTTCCAAACTTAGGAAGTTCGGGTTATAATCTTTCTTAAGATGTTGTACAACTTTACTCAAACTTCGTTGCTATCAAATAAGTCAGGAATGACCAGATGTAACCGGGAACCCAGGACTCTTGACCAGAATCTAAGTCATGGCATTCGAGATCCACAAGCTTACCCATAAATGGCAACCTAGACATCATTCACTTATGACCGTAAGTAGCGGTGAAATTCGCATGACTTGTACGTTATCTTTAGATTAACCTTCACTTTAGGTTTAAGTCATATTATTATATTATAAGTTATATTATACTTATTTATTAATGACTTATTATTCATTTTTAAATCATACTTATAATAAAGTATTAATAGTTACATTATAATTATTCATTATTAATGTATTACTATGGTTAGTATTATTAATTATTAACAACTTTTAATTATCATATAATATATAAAGTATTTTAATAAGTTATAATACAAGTATTTATTAATAATGTATTATTCTTATTATTAACTTATATTATAAACATTATACTTATTATTTATTTCCTTAAATTCATTTTTAATTACAATAAATACCAAATAAATATAAATAAGATTTTTATAAGTTTATTTAAGTATTATAAATTGTGTAAAATTTTATAAATATAAATATAGCTCATTCGTATATTTCTTTCGTATTTTCTTTATATATACATATTCGATTCATTTTAATCAAAGTTAATTAGTTATTAATTATTAATTCGACCCAATTAAACAATTTTAATTTTTTATAGATTCTATATTCTGCAAATATATTACAAAAATTATAAATTCGAATTTTATATAAATATATTATTTATTTAATATTTTCTTTAACCATTAAATTCGGCTTATAATTGAATAAATAAGATAAATTAATTTAAAATTAATTTTTATAATTTTTACAGTACCTATATATCCTAATGATTATATAAAAATTTTATATTATCAGATTTAATACACTTTTGTATTTATTTTGTATTTCTTTTTCTTTTCCTCTCGGTTAACAATTAAAAACAAACAAATATACATTAAATACTAAACGACCTATTATTTATTATTTTATAATTTTTGCAGCTTTATATAATTATAATAATCTCATAAAAAATATTTATAATTATTTTTATTTATGTTTAATATTTATTACGAATTTCACTCAGTTTTTGTGTTTAATCACTACTTAATTCGTATTTAAATATAATTAATATTATAAAACTTATCATAAATATTTTTATGAATAACTCTACTGTTATAAATAATTTCTAAGCAAAAATAACTGATGTGAATATTTTTATTCAATTTAAATTCATTTTTTTATTCATTAAATGAACTCGGTAATCACTAAAATATAGAATAAATAAATAAAATGTTATTTTAATTAAGTTTTCGTATTCAATAATTTATATATGTCTTATAACATCTGAAAAAAACTATCATAACAATTTATAAATATTTATAACAATTTATTTCGATTTTTGCATGTTTATATAATATTCGATGCATAATAATACTATAGATACTAAATAATTCGAATTAAACACTTATAAATTATTTTTGATCACTAATAAATCATTTAATAATTATGTGACCTGTAAAAATTATTTTTATCATTTTTATGTAATTATTACATATTTAATTCGAATATATACACATATCTATTATAATTTCGTTTTTAATTGTATTTAAAATAAAAATCCGAATATTAAATTCTTAAAAATAATTTTATGACATTCCATATTACTTAATATTGATTTTAGTATGATCATATAGATATTGATGTTGTGTTTCCATTTAATACGAATTTAAAACAAAAAAAAAAATATACTCGGCAAATAAAAAAAATAAGACCGAGTGAAATAAAAAAAAAAATTCAAGGATGAGGGGATACCTCCAAATCTTGCTGCGTTTTTTTTTCTTTGTTTCCTTGAGAGGATATATATATTTTTTTTTTTGTGAGTGTGAATGAGTGATAAAAAAAATGAACTAGTAAGCTAGTATTTTTAGGATAAGATTTAGTAAATATAATAAAAAGAAAAGTAAATAAATAAAAATTCAATACCGTAGGACTATCCTAATATTTTAGGATCATCTTTGTTGAATTGGCCAATTTATGAATGTAGTCTTTTTTTTGTTTAAATACTTTAAGACTAGGTAAAAAAAAATTCAAAAAGGATTTATCTTCTTTTAAAAAAAATTCGGCCGAGTGATAAACATATATATATATATATATATATATATATATATATATATATATATATATATATATATATATATATATATATATATATATATATATATATATATATATATTTGTAGATAAGATGTAGATCATTCTAGAATTTTAGGATTTCATTTTTTATTATTTATTTATTTATTAATTACGAATTTTATATATTTTTATTTATATTTTTGGTAATTAAAAATATTAAACTTTTATTTTTAAATTATCAACTTATAGTTTTTATTATTTATAGTTGTGACACATTATATATCATATAATTATTTTTATTACAAGGTTAGTTATATAGTACTTTAGTTATTACAAAATTAATATTAGTTACATATATATATATATATATATATATATATATATATATATATATATATATATGATGTCGTACGAGGTGTATACAAAATAGCTTATATTTTACTAGGAAAATACTATTAAATACGATACAATTTTACACAAGATATTTATTTATTTATAGAATGGATATACTTAAACCTTGCTACAACACTTATAGGCAGTGTACCTAATCGTACAGTAGTGTAGTTTTTAGTAAGTCCGGTTCGTTCCACAGGGAAATCTTTAAACAAAGCTCAACGCTATATTAGTTTACTTTTATAAAAATACAAACATATATATAAGTAATATTATTATTATAAAGGGGGTTTTTACCGTTTAATGACCGGTTTGTCGATTTTAAAACTTTAGTCGCAGTTAAAACCTAATGTAAAATATAAAATAAATAAAAGACGTAATTTAAAGCGTAAAGTAAATAACGATAATGAAATTGCGAATAATAAAAGTGTGATAAAATAAACTTGCGATAATTAAAAAGTACGATAATTAAAAGTGCGATTAAATAACAATAAATAAAAGTGCGATAATTAGAAGTGCAATTAAATATAAAATAAAGGAAATTAAATATGAAATAAAAGAATTATGCTTATTTAAACTTCCGTAATCATGATGTTTGACGTGTTGATTTTAGTTTTATGCCCATGGGTTAATTGTCCTTTGTCCTGGATTATTCAATATGTCCGTCTGGTTTTTGTCCATAACAGTCCATCAGTCATAAATATAAATTGCAAGTGTCCTTGTCAAATTATTATTATACCCGAAGTTAAATATTCCAACTAATTGGGGATTCGAATTGTAACAAGGTTTTAATACTTTGTTTAATGAATACACCAGGTTATCGACTGCGTGTAAACCAAGGTTTTACTACTTTGTTAACAATTACACCAATTACCCTTGAATGTAATTTCACCCCTGTTTTAATTATTCTAGTGGCGATTAATCCATTCCCGTGTCCGGTTAAATGAACGATTATTCGTACATATAAATACCCCGCCCATCGTGTCCGATCGAGTGTATATGGTAATTTATAGGGACGCCCAATTGTAAATCTTTATATTAACATTAACAAACTATCATTTAGTTAAACAAATATAAAGCCCATTAATAGCCCATAGTCTAGTTTCCACAAGTGTCGTTCTTTTGTCCAAACCCCAATTATGGTACAAAGCCCAATTACCCAATTTTAGTAATTAGCCCAACATCATGATTACTTCGTTTTAAATAAGCATAATAATAACTTAGCTACGAGACATTAATATAAAAAGGTTGAACATAACTTACAATGATTAAAAATAGCGTAGCGTTACACGGACAGAATTTCGACTTACACCCTTACAACATTCGCTAACATACCCTTATTATTAGAATTATAATTAAAATTAAAATATAAATTATAAATATAAATATAAATTTTAAGTATGAAGAGGAAGAAAAAGATGATGAAATTTTGATCAGAATTCGGTTGGCTTTATAGCCAGAGTAGATTTTTGGGGCTCCGCGACTCGCGGCAAAATGCCCTTCAAACTCAGCGAGTCGCGGAGATAGAAATTACAGCTCAGTCCTTGGAGTTTTCTCTGCCGACGGTTTTTAATATATATATATATATAATATATATATAATTAATATAATTAATTATATATTATATTATATTTATATATATAGTTAACTTGTAATTTTTAGTCCGTTGCGTCGAGCGTTAAGAGTTGACTCTGGTCCCGGTTCCGGATTTTCGAACGTCCTTGCGTATAATTTAATATCTTGTACTTTGCGTTTTGAATCTTGCACTCTTGTGATTTCGAGACGTTTTTTATCAATAATTGGAACCTTTTTTATTGTCTTTTGTACTTTTGAGCTTTTTGGTCGTTTGCGTCTTCAATTCGTCGAATCTGTCTTTTGTCTTCACCTTTTATTATTTAAACGAATATCTCTTGTAAATAGAACAATTGCAACTAAAAGCTTGTCTTTCTTGAGGAATAATGCTATGAAATATATGTTCGTTTTTAGCATTATCAAATATTCCCACACTTGAGCGTTGCTTGTCCTCAAGCAATATTGTCTTGAAATACTAGAATCACTTCTTTATTCTTCACACTTTGTACATCAGTGATTTCTATACGGCGGTATAAACAATGGTAGTAACGATATGGTTTACAGTCCCACATGACTATAAAAATTTAGATCCATTAAGGAAATTGGATCTTTATGAAAACATTTGATCTTTTGAAAATTAAATCTAGTTTTTACCCTAGATAAGTTTTCCGGAATAACCCTTTACCGGTGTTTGCAAAATATTTTTGTGGGTTTGGTGGGTTTCAGATTTGAAAATTTTAGCTCAAAACTTGCGGTTTTGTGTCACCCACTTGCTAACCTTGTATTTGGAAAGCAACACGTCCAGTTTACTTGTCCCGTATATTACCTTTCGGCAAACTACCGTCCGGTTGTAAAGGAAAGCGTTGAACAAGCAACTGTTTAAGGCAATGTCCCGTGACATGCTTTTGATTATGGTCTATAACGTGTCGGACGCAATTACTATCCTTGGTAGGAGCAATAGTAAAGCTCATCCTTATAATTTTTTCGGTCTGGCACAAGGTCCTGTCTTTGACCATGCTATGCAACCACCGTTCTTACGGTTGACACCCGATTTGATTCAGGTGACCTAATGAATTCCAGGTGAATTCCTAGGATTTTACGTTCAATGGTAATGAACGCATTGAAAATAGGGTTTTCAGAAAACAAATCGGTTTGTAATTTTGATCAAAATATTTTCTCGTTTAAGCTCGAGTTTAGATATCATTGAATTCCATGAGTTTGAATTCTCAATCTTTAAGGTCAATCTCTAGGATTGAGTAATATCAGTCTTAAAAGCTGATTTTTAATCTTTAAGGAGATTATCCTTTCTGGGGATCTGATTCATTAGTCTTATCAAGCTAATTTGCATGGTGCCCCCCCATTGTACGAGATAAATCCTTCTCATGGTTAGGATAAATCTGACCACTTGGCGACCCTGTTTAATGCTGAGGTCCGTGGATTTCCTGCTGATTTTAGTGATGACTTTTCTAGATTTTTCGTCAACCTACAGCTGGTCTGGACGACAACTTCATGACCTAAATCAAGAAGCGCGTTTCTTTTTCGGAAGACTTTACTTCCTTTTAATGATGGAATTGATTCATCGTGTAGATCCATCTCTTCTTTTCTTTCATCGGGTAAAACAGTTAATTTAGTTCAAAGCAAAAGTATTTTCAGTTATTTGTTACAGATATATGTGACATATGTTTAAAATAACTTGGTAAATTTTCCCACACTTGGCTTTTATTTTCCTTTTTATCGTCCTCTATTCCATTTTAAATGAATTTTAACATTTTAGTTTGTTTCTCAATTTATGTCCTTTCCGAGGTAAGAATAATTTCGGTGTTAAAACCTAGTTTTATCGTTCATAAATATGTATAAACATGATTTTGAATTCATTTAATTGAAAATTTTGAAAAATTTTACTAGAATTGGGTAGTCAGTATATAAGACTAGGGCTGTTCTTTTTTATCAGAGAGCACTAGATTCTAATACAACTACTGCTTTACTAGTATTTTTAATGGTAACCAAGTGTATAAAGTAAAAAATTTTAAAATCCGAAAGAATTTAACCCCTTCCCACACTTAAGATCTTGCAATGCCCTCATTTGCAAGAAATCAGTAACAATTTAAATTATTGAGGGTGATTTGTGTGAAAATGATTAAATTTTACCAAAGTTTCCAAATATATTGGCGTTTGTTTGCTGAATGATAAATGGTGCACATCATTTGTTCATTCCGTCTTGTTGTTATTTCACATATATTTTGCATCTTGTCGTCAAAATTAGTTGCTTTTGCTGAACTTAATGCCAGTCTTTAAAAATGCGTTGTTTTACCCTGTTGTGTACATAAGATAAACTGCAAACATATATACATATTTTTGAAGTTTGGTATATTACCCCACATTCAAAAATTATTAAATTCTAAGAATAAAAGTTAGATAATTATAAAAATGATTACAATATTAACAAAAATATTAAATGTATCAATAATTACAAATTACAAAATAAAAAAAAATAAGTATACTAAGGATGATATTGGTACCAATAGGGGTTCCAGGCATAACCATAAGTGCTATAGAATGCTTCGGCAGGTTCATACGTAGGATATGGTGGCTGCATCTCTATCGACCAAGGAGGGAAGACGGGTTTCGGTGTAGGAATATAGTTTCTACCTATATGTTGGCAATGCGCTATGATCTGGTTCTGATGAACTTGCCAATCTTCAAATGCTCTCTGTCTAGCATTTTCGTATTCCTGAGAAGCTATAAACCTATGCATTTCTTGCATCTCATTCCCCCCTCCTACATTACCTTGTTGCTGGTTTCTCTCCACCTGTGGATGTCTACCATGGTATCGTACTGCGGCGTTATTTCGCCGCTTCAAAACTTTCGCACCATGGTATACATTTAAACCTATAGTGTCGCGGGGTTCTGGTTCTTCTACTAATAATCCCCCCCCCGACTTATATCCACACCGAGATATTCACCAATCAAAGTAATAAAAATACCACCTCCTATTATGCTATGTGGACGCATCCCCCGAACCATAGCTGATAAATAATAACCCACACAATATGGTATACTTACAGCGCTCTGTGGGTCTCGAATACACATATGGTAAAACAAATCTTGTTCATTTACCTTTTCTTTGTTTTTACCCCTTTGTGTAATCGAATTAGCTAAAAACCTATGTATTACTCTTAATTCGGCTCTATCTATATCCAAATAAGAGTAGTTTCCCCCTTTGAAACGGTGATGGCTTGTCATTTGACTCCACACACCGTGTGTATCAAAATTCTCATCTATCTTTCTACCGTTTAGTATCAATCCTCTACAATCGGCAGACGCTAACTCCTCAGGCGTATATATACGTAAAGCCTGAGCCATGTCCAGTAAAGACATGTGGCGCATCGAACCGCCTAACAAAAATCTAATAAAAGAACGATCGGTTAAACTAGCTACCCGATCATTCAACTCTATACTACATAACAACTCTTCACACCATACTTTATATACAGGTCTGCGTATGGTGAATAAACATATCCAGTCATTAAAAGAAGAATTACCATACCTCTGTACAAGTAATTCCCTAATTGGCCCGGCCAATTCTACAGCTTCCAAGGGTCCCCATTCTATGACCCTCGGTACCTCAACAACCTTAGAGTGAAGAGTATGCAAACCCCGTTGATATTTTGGATAATCTATCCAAAGTCTGTCAAATCTCAGGTTCGGGTGCAACTCTTCCAAATGCATATCGGAAAAGGTCATGACTGGATGAGGTACATCCTGCTTGTAGTAGTTATCTACCTCCTGTTGTTCCAAATTCTCGGCAGGAGCATTGCGGGCTTGGGATGAAGATTCACCCCTTTCATTCTGCAAAACACATCAAACACAAATTTTGTGCATCCAAATATGCATTAGTGTCAGCAAAATCATCAATCAAAATAATTACAATGACATTATCAATTTATATCAAACTTAAGCTTATTTTCACATTTTTATCAAATCTACACTTTTTCAAATAAGCATATACGAAAATTTTCGCCAAGTTCATAAGCATTCAACTCAAATAACATGTCAAAATAATCATTACTAGCAATTAAACAAGTCTCAAATGGCATTATCTTTCAAAAATCAAGTTCATGAATTTTAGACTTGAAAAAGTCCACTTTAATTCTCAAAATCATGTTTAGGCTCAAAGTTTGGATCATTTAACTACCTAGACATGTTACACTACTCAATTTAGCAATAATTCATGACAAAAATCGGCCATAACCTGTTTATATCAAAAAGCCCCAAATTGCTCAAGAACACAAACCCTAGATTATTCAAAATTTGAAGTTTAAGGCTTCTAATC
Organism: Rutidosis leptorrhynchoides; assembly: GCF_046630445.1. Classification (NCBI taxonomy): domain Eukaryota; kingdom Viridiplantae; phylum Streptophyta; class Magnoliopsida; order Asterales; family Asteraceae; genus Rutidosis; species Rutidosis leptorrhynchoides. The sequence goes on from NC_092336.1 coordinate 221,020,779, forward strand.
ATGTTAAACAGCATCAATCTAGGTTATACAAGCATAATACATAAACAATTTAAGTCTAATTACACTAAAAAGCATCAAAATCAAATTGGGGAAAAAATAGCTCAAGAACACTAAAATTCGAATTAAATGGTGTTTAGGTGTAGAAATTTACCGTTTTTCTTGATTAATTCTTAGATATCATCCTTCTCAACATGATTTTAGCAAAAAATTTGGTGATTAACGGTTAAAAATTGAGATTTTTGGGGGTGATTTTCGGGTTTTTTCGGGTTCTTTTTTCGCAGTATATTTCTGTTTTGTGTGTGGGTGAGTGAACTGATCGTTTGCAGCTCTTATTTTTTTTTTCTGTAATCCGGTCTCTCCGCGACTCGCGGAGATTTAAGCTCCAAACTCCGCGAGTCGCGGAGTTTGCTCTTTTTTTTTTTTTTTTTTTTTTTTTTTTTTAAGGTTTAACTTATAAAAACAATTAAGAAATTAATTTTAAAATTTTGTTTCCCTTGTTATTTAGGACGAGGTCGTTTCGGATCGATGTCCTAGTCCGTCCTTCGACAAAATTTTAAAATTTGTCTTTTTGTAGCGATTGTTTTAAAAGCTAAGATTTTTGGGTTTTTTCAATGTTTTTGGCATACTTTAAATCAATAAGATTAAAAATAATGATAATAAAAGTTCTCGTCCCTCCCTCGGGTAAAGCAATTTCGGTTCAAAGACCTAGTCTTCAACTTACGACGAATTTTAAAAATCATATTCTTAACTTAATGAGATAAAGTAAATTTTTGTTTTTAAATTCACACAACTTAAATATAAAATTCAAAATTAATATTAAAAATTCACACCAAACTTAAAATTTGAAATGCATAAAATTAAAAATTTATATTTTAAAAATTAAAAATTCACACCAAACTTAATTTAAAAATTCATATTATAAATTCATACCAAACTTATATTAATTTTTCAAATATTTACAATTTTAAATATATTGTTTTTATAAAGTTTACAATATTAATTTAAGGTTTAAATATTAAGATTAAAAACATGGTAAAAATAAAATTAAAAATCTTTTTGTCTTTTTATCCCACTTTAATCAATCAAATATTATCAAAAATATGCGCCCCTCTTTTCGGTAAAGTAATTTCGGTTCAAAGACCTAATTTAACTCATGACGAATTTTTGAAATATTTTGGGTTGATTGATTAAAGATATTTATACCTTAAGAATAAACGTTAAATTTCGCAGTGATGTAATAAATTTTTGAAGGATATCAATAATTTCGGTCGCCAAACCTAATTTTATTTAATACCAATTTAATACTTTTTAGCGAACAAATTAGCATTTATTATCAAAAGGTTAAAAATAAAAATAAAAATAAAAACTGTACAGACATACCTGTGAAATAGATTTCTTAGTTATATGATCTATTATATTCATAAGATAGTCGGTTTAATTGGTTTTCCATGGCTACATAGGCGTAACCTCGAGCATTCAGTGTCTTTTCTTCTAAACATATGAACGGTCCGTCTCTGCATAAAGTAACAAATTCGGTATTTGAATAGGTTTGATTATTTGAACATTTACCTCCATGTGACCATTTTCCGCATTTGTGACATCGTTCTAGGTGTCGTGCTCTTCTTTTCGCTGCGGATTTTGATTTTCCTTTACCAAATTGTAACTTATTATCTTCGCATCTGGATCCTTTTCTAACTCCGTCCATTCTTTCTCTGATTACTGATACTAATTCACTCGGTAGTATATCATTATTTCTTTTAGTGATTAAAGCGTGTAGCATTAGACCATGGTTTAGTTCACAGGCAGTCTTCATTTCGTAAAAACCTAAAAAAAATAAAAATTCAGAATGGGGGGAGAAGACTAGTTCTTTAGGGTCTGCTAGGGAAAGACCATACGTGTTCCATTTTCGAGAACTACACGAAAACAGACAATCTAACTCTAACAGAAATACATATTATCCTTTAAAGACTTGATTCTCCCCACACTTAGTTAGCTGTGGTATTGAAATTGTGATTAACTTCGTTGTCGACTTCCATCGGACCATGTATGTAATGTTTAACTCTGTGACCATTAACTTTAAATTCCATCCCATTTGAATTTATTAATTCTATCGTTCCGTATGGGAAAACTCTTTTGACTATGAATGGTCCAGACCATCTTGATTTCAATTTTCCAGGAAATAGCTTGAATCGTGAATTGAAAAGAAGAACTCTGTCTCCTTCTTTAAATTCTTTTGAACTTCTGATTCTTTTATCATGCCATTTCTTCGTTCTTTCTTTATAGATTAACGAATTTTCGTATGCTTCATGTCTTAATTCTTCTAATTCGTTTAGTTGACTTAATCGTAGACGTCCGGCTTCATGTAAATCAAGATTACATGTCTTCAAAGCCCAAAATGCTTTGTGTTCAATTTCTACTGGAAGATGACATGCTTTTCCATAAACAAGTCTAAAAGGTGTGGTTCCAATTGGAGTTTTGTAGGCTGTTCTAAAAGCCCAGAGTGCATCCTCCAATTTAATGGACCATTCCTTAGGATTTGATCCTACGGTTTTCTCTAGAATACGTTTTAAAGCTCGGTTGGTATTTTCAACTTGTCCACTTGTTTGTGGATGATATGCGGTGGAGATTTTATGAGTTACTCCATATCTTTTAAGAACTTTCTCAAGTTGATTATTACAGAAATGAGTACCCCGATCACTTATTAAAGCTTTCGGTGTTCCAAACCTTGCAAAAAGACGTTTTAAAAAGTTGACTACAACTCGTGCATCGTTAGTTGGGAGAGCTTGTGCTTCCGCCCATTTAGATACATAATCAATGGCTACGAGTATATATAGATTATTATGAGATTTTGGAAATGGACCCATAAAGTCAATACCCCAAATGTCAAATACTTCACATACTTGGATGACATTTTGTGGCATTTCATCACGTTGACTTATTTTTCCGGCCCTTTGACATGCATCACAGGATTTGCAAAGAAGGTGTGCGTCTTTGTAAATTGTAGGCCAATAGAATCCAGCTTCATAAACTTTTCTTGCTGTTAGTTGAGGCCCATAATGCCCTCCTATTGGTCCTGTGTGACAATGGTTTAAAATTTTACTAGCTTCATCTCCAAATACACATCGGCGTATTATTCCATCGGGACAACTTTTAAACAGATGTGGATCTTCCCAGAAATAGTGTTTTATATCACTGAAGAATTTCTTTCGTCTTTGGTACGATAATCCTTTTTCAAGGAATCCACAAACTAAGTAGTTTGCATAGTCTGCAAACCATGGGATTTCTTTATAATATATCTTCAATAGATATTCATCAGGAAAGTTGTCTTGTATGGCCGATTCATTCAGAACTTCTAATTCGGGATTTTCAAGACGAGAAAGATGATCAGCGGCGAGATTTTCTGCTCCTCTTTTATCTCGGATTTCAATATCAAACTCTTGTAAGAGTAAGATCCAACGGATTAATCTTGGTTTAGCATCTTGTTTCGAAAATAGGTATCTAAGAGCAGAATGGTTGGTATAGACCACCGTTTTTGCTAGAACGAGATATGATCGAAATTTGTCAAAAGCAAAGACAATAGCAAGGAGTTCTTTTTCAGTAGTTGTATAGTTCGTTTGTGCTCCTTGTAACGTCTTACTAGCATAATATATAGGTTGAAATCGTTTTTCAATCCTTTGTCCTAAAACGGCTCCCATTGCAAAATCACTTGCATCGCACATTAGTTCAAATGGTAGATTCCAATTTGGTGTTATCATGATCGGTGCATTAGTGAGTTTTTCTTTAAGAATATTAAAAGATTTGATACACTCATCTGAAAAGATGAATGGAGCATCCTTTTCTAGGAGTTTATTCATAGGAGTGGCAATTTTAGAAAAATCTTTTATAAAACGTCGGTAAAAACCGGCATGCCCTAGAAAACTCCTAACTCCTCTAACATTGGTGGGATGTGGAAGTTTAGCAATTACATCTACTTTAGCTCTATCCACTTCAATTCCTTCTTTTGAAATTTTGTGTCCAAGAACGATGCCTTCTTTAACCATGAAATGGCATTTCTCCCAATTAAGTACTAGATTTGATTTTTCGCATCTAATTAGCATTCGTTCCAGATTAACTAGACATGATTTAAATGTATCACCGAAGACTGAAAAGTCATCCATGAATACTTCCATGCATTCTTCTATCATGTCATGAAAAATCGCCATCATACACCTTTGAAAGGTTGCAGGGGCGTTACAAAGTCCAAATGGCATGCGTTTGTAAGCAAAAGTACCATAAGGGCACGTGAATGTGGTTTTCTCTTGATCTTCGGGTGCTATTGGAATTTGAAAATATCCGGAAAATCCATCTAGAAAACAATAGTAACTATTTCCGGCTAATCTTTCCAACATTTGATCTATGAAAGGCAAGGGAAAGTGATCTTTTCTGGTGGCGTCATTTAATTTTCTATAATCAATACATACACGCCATCCTGTTACAGTCCTAGTAGGAATAAGCTCATTTTTCTCATTTGTAATGACAGTCATGCCACCCTTCTTAGGCACGCATTGAACTGGGCTTAGCCATGGACTATCAGAGATTGGATATATCAAACCTGCATCTAGCAGTTTAATAATCTCTTTCTTAACTACATCTTGCATATTAGGATTTAGTCTTCGTTGGCGTTGCACATACGTTTTATGACCTTCTTCCATAAGGATTTTATGTGTGCAATACGAAGGACTTATTCCTTTAATATCATGAATCTTCCATGCAATGGCTGGTTTATGAGCTTTCAACACAGAAATGAGCTGTGATTTCTCATTTTCAGTAAGAGAAGACGATATTATTACAGGTAATTCAGATTCACCATGTAAATAAGCGTATTCCAAATGGTTTGGAAGTGGCTTTAACTCTAATTTCGGAGGTTCTTCTATCGATGATTTATATCGATATCTGTCTTCTTCTTTTAGCATTTGAATTTCTTCTGTTGTTGGTTCATATCCATTAGCTATAAGTGTAGCTAACATTTCAGCTTCATCAATTGGTTCATTACCTTCTCCTAAAGAACATTCTCCTGTTCCTTGTAATTCTGGAAATTCTTCTAATAATTCTGCATGTGCATCTATAGTTTGAATATAATAACATGTATCATCTGCAGATTGTGGTTGTTGCATTGCTCTATCCACTGAAAAGGTAACACTCTCATCCTCTATACTTAGGGTCAGTTTCTTACCGAACACGTCTATCATTGCTTTAGCCGTGTTTAAGAATGGTCTTCCTAATATGAGAGGAACTTGAGAATCTTCTTCCATGTCCAAAACAACAAAATCTACTGGAAATACTAAAGTACCAACTTTAACTAGCATGTTCTCCATTATCCCTCTAGGATATTTTATTGATCTATCGGCTAGTTGTATGCTTATTCTGGTTGGTTTCAATTCTCCAAGGTCTAGTTTAGCGTATAGTGAATACGGCATTAGATTTATACTAGCACCTAAGTCTGCCAATGCTTCTATTGAACTAAGACTACCCAGAAAATATGGAATTGTGAAACTTCCTGGATCAGATAATTTTTCTGGTATCTTATTCAACAGCACTGCTGAACAATTAGCATTCATAGTAACAGCCGAGAGTTCTTCCATTTTCTTTCTATTTGAGATTAGATCTTTCAAGAATTTAGCATATCTTGGCATTCCTGAAATCACATCAATGAAAGGAAGATTTACATTTATCTGTTTAAACATATCCAAGAATTTGGATTGCTCGGCTTCAAGTTTTTCTTTCTTCATTTTACTCGGGTAAGGAAGTGGTGGTTGGTATGGTTTAACATAAGGTTTATCCTTAACTGTGTTATCTTCATTAACCTTTTCAACTACCGGTTCTTTTTCCTTATCTTGATCAGGTTGTGGTTCTTGTGGAGTAGGAATAGTTTCATCAGAAGTTACAGGTATTTCCGGAGGTTTAAGTGTTGTACCACTTCTTGTGGTAATAACTTTAGCTGTTTCATTCCGGGGGTTAGCGTTTGTATTGCTAGGTAGACTTCCCGGTTTTCTTTCACCTATTAACCTTGCTAGGTTACTTACTTCTTGTTCCAGATTTTGAATAGAAGCTTGTTGATTTCTAAATGCTTGAGCATTTTGTTCATTGGTTTGTTTTTGAGATGTGAAAAACTGCGTTTGAGTTTCAACTAGCTTTGTCATCATATCTTCTAAATTCGGCTTTTTATCATCGGTTTGTTGTGGTGGTTTGTTTTGAAAATTCGGTCTTTGCTGATTATAAGTATTATTGGATACTTGTTGATTGCTAGGACCTTGTTGGTTGTTGTATGGAATATTTCGGTTATAATTCTGGTTTTGATTGTAAATTGGTCTTGGCGGTTGATAATTATTCTGATAATTATTTCCAGGCCTTTGGTTTATGTATGAAATATTCTCTCTTTGTTCCATTGTTAATTCAATACTGAGACAATCTTTTGTCAAATGTGGTCCTCCACACTGCTCACAACTAATTCGTATTGAGTGAATATCCTTAGTCATCTTTTCCATTCGTCTCTCGAAAGCATCTATCTTTGCGGAAATGGAATCTAAGTCATGGCTAGAATCGGCTCTAGCTGCTTTAGATGATCTAATGATATCTTTTTCTTGGTGCCACTCATGTGAGTGGGAAGCAGTATTATCAATAATTTTATAAGCATCAGTTTCGGTTTTCTTCATAATCGAACCACCAGCTGCTATATCTATGTCTTTTCTTGTAGTGATGTCGCATCCTCGGTAGAATATTTGTACTATTTGACAGGTGTCTAAACCATGTTGCGGACATCCTCTTAACAACTTTCCATATCTTATCCACGCCTCATATAGAGTTTCATTTGGTTTCTGTGTAAACGTAACAATTTCTGCTTGAAGTCTTACGGCTTTAGATGCAGGAAAGAATTGTTTAAGAAATTTGTCAATTAAAACATCCCATGTATCGATCGCCCCTTCAGGTAACGATTCCAACCAATCTTTGGCTTCTCCCTTTAAAGTCCAGGGAAATAACATGAGATATATCTGTTCATCCTCCACTTCTCGGATTTTAAATAGTGTGCAGATCCTATTAAAGGTACGTAGATGTTCATTTGGATCTTCCTTCGGCGCACCACTAAATTGGCATTGATTAGTCACCATGTGTAGAATTTGTCCTTTGATTTCATAATCTGGCCCATTAATGTCTGGATGAGTAATTGCGTGACCTTGGCCAGTGCGTTTAGCTCTCATTCGGTCTTCCATACTTAAAGGTTCCAGATTCTCCATAATTGAATTTGTTGAATCGGTATCACTAGATGATTCTGTTTTAATGGTTCGTTCCTCAACAATCTCTGTTTGAATGATTGGTGGTTCCGGAGGAAAGTTTAGTGGTTCAGGATCTATGAACCGTTCCTGAATATTCTCTGGATTCTCAATTGTGAGGTTGGGTTCAAAAAATGGATTATCGGAAATTTGAACTGAAGTACTTGGTCGACTGGATGACGATTCTAAAGAAAAATCAACGGCGGTTATATTTGTTAAACGATGTCTTGATCGAGTTACAGGTGGTGAACGTACAAAAGGTGATGAACGTCTTGCTCGGTGCATTCACTGAATATCCTATTAGTTTTTAAAAGGAAAGAAAAATTATAATAAGTTATCCAATCAATAGACTTTTCTGATTTTGCCCACGTTTCGAATAGCCAAAAGATGCAGCAGAGGGGCAGGATTCGTTTGGTCTCAATATAATTGAGGACTGTTTGGCTCCAATAACCCGGTCCACGTACAAATCCAACTATTACTACGAACCAGAAAATTTTGATGTCTATTAATTTAACCACTTAAAATAAATTTTCGTAATTTTAAGAAATTTAGATAAGAAGTAGAAAAAATTCTAAGTCCTAAAAACTAGAATAGCGAGAAATAAGAGAGAAAAAGAGTTCGTCGAAAAAGGTTGAAAAAGAAAAAATGGTTGAAAAAGTAAAAGGTGACGGAAAAATAAAAGAAACTTATCAAAACTTAAAAATACTTGACTAACCTAACCTTATTACTATAACTAACTTAAAATTATAATCGCAAATTGAAATTACTAATTGGAATGATAATTGATACATAGTAAAAGGTGTCTAAAAATATTAAAGCTTTCAGGAAAAACTAAATCCCAAATGGAAATAACTTAAAAAGAAACTAAAACTTAAGAAGGCGTCGCAAAATTCTAAAGCACCTAAATCTTAGTCTAAAGAAAAAGCACTTAAGGAATTCTACGGCAAAGCCTAAAAATCTAGGAGTAAAAATAACTATAGCTAAAACTAAGTTTAAAATTAAATATGAGCTAAAAAATACAAATATTACGCTACAACGATTAAAAAGGGACAAAATATAAAAATATACAAAAAGTTGTAAAAAGTACAATTTTTATAAAAATATTATTTTTATATTATTTTTTTTTTATTAAACTATTAATTTTACAAATTTAATAAAACTAATTAAACAAAATACATAAATTAAATAAAAAATAAAACTAAAACTAATAATAATAATAATAATAATTAGGTTAAATAATAATTATAAATAATAATATCCCGTAATTAATGCTGGTTTAGGGCTTCCTGTCGCGTGTCAGATGGCCTCCGCGAGTTGCGGTGATTAATGAGGAAAACCCCGCGAGTCGCGGGGTTCAGAAATTCAGTTGACAGCTGATAATTTTTACGCGTTTTTCTTTATTTTTTTTTTTATTTTATGTTTTCTGTTTTTTAAATAAATAAAAGATTTTAAAATAAAACTTATATTTTTATAAACTAAAATAGAAATAAAGAAACTTATAAAACTTAAATATTTAACAAAATCTTAAAAATGCTTATATTTTTGTTTTTCTTTTTATATTTTTCAATAATTAAAACGTATTTTTACAAAAACGAATTTTAATAAAAGTAGATAAAAATCTTTTTTTTTTTTTTTTATATTAGCGTTGTGCTTCCGGCTTTTAAGATAGTTCCCCGGCAGCGGCGCCAAAAATACTTGATGTCGTACGAGGTGTATACAAAATAGCTTATATTTTACTAGGAAAATACTATTAAATACGATACAATTTTACACAAGATATTTATTTATTTATAGAATGGATATACTTAAACCTTGCTACAACACTTATAGGCAGTGTACCTAATCGTACAGTAGTGTAGTTTTTAGTAAGTCCGGTTCGTTCCACAGGGAAATCTTTAAACAAAGCTCAACGCTATATTAGTTTACTTTTATAAAAATACAAACATATATATAAGTAATATTATTATTATAAAGGGGGGTTTTTACCGTTTAATGACCGGTTTGTCGATTTTAAAACTTTAGTCGCAGTTAAAACCTAATGTAAAATATAAAATAAATAAAAGACGTAATTTAAAGCGTAAAGTAAATAACGATAATGAAATTGCGAATAATAAAAGTGTGATAAAATAAACTTGCGATAATTAAAAAGTACGATAATTAAAAATGCGATTAAATAACAATAAATAAAAGTGCGATAATTAGAAGTGCAATTAAATATAAAATAAAGGAAATTAAATATGAAATAAAAGAATTATGCTTATTTAAACTTCCGTAATCATGATGTTTGACGTGTTGATTTTAGTTTTATGCCCATGGGTTAATTGTCCTTTGTCCTGGATTATTCAATATGTCCGTCTGGTTTTTGTCCATAACAGTCCATCAGTCATAAATATAAATTGCAAGTGTCCTTGTCAAATTATTATTATACCCGAAGTTAAATATTCCAACTAATTGGGGATTCGAATTGTAACAAGGTTTTAATACTTTGTTTAATGAATACACCAGGTTATCGACTGCGTGTAAACCAAGGTTTTACTACTTTGTTAACAATTACACCAATTACCCTTGAATGTAATTTCACCCCTGTTTTAATTATTCTAGTGGCGATTAATCCATTCCCGTGTCCGGTTAAATGAACGATTATTCGTACATATAAATACCCCGCCCATCGTGTCCGATCGAGTGTATATGGTAATTTATAGGGACGCCCAATTGTAAATCTTTATATTAACATTAACAAACTATCATTTAGTTAAACAAATATAAAGCCCATTAATAGCCCATAGTCTAGTTTCCACAAGTGTCGTTCTTTTGTCCAAACCCCAATTATGGTACAAAGCCCAATTACCCAATTTTAGTAATTAGCCCAACATCATGATTACTTCGTTTTAAATAAGCATAATAATAACTTAGCTACGAGACATTAATATAAAAAGGTTGAACATAACTTACAATGATTAAAAATAGCGTAGCGTTACACGGACAGAATTTCGACTTACACCCTTACAACATTCGCTAACATACCCTTATTATTAGAATTATAATTAAAATTAAAATATAAATTATAAATATAAATATAAATTTTACGTATGAAGAGGAAGAAAAAGATGATGAAATTTTGATCAGAATTAGGTTGGCTTTATAGCCAGAGTTGATTTTTGGGGCTCCGCGACTCGCGGCAAAATGCCCTTCAAACTCCGCGAGTCGCGGAGATAGAAATTACAGCTCAGTCCTTGGAGTTTTCTCTGCCGACGGTTTTTAATATATATATATATATATATAATATATATATATAATTAATATAATTAATTATATATTATATTATATTTATATATATAGTTAACTTGTAATTTTTAGTCCGTTGCGTCGAGCGTTAAGAGTTGACTCTGGTCCCGATTCCGGATTTTCGAACGTCCTTGCGTATAATTTAATATCTTGTACTTTGCGTTTTGAATCTTGTACTCTTGTGATTTCGAGACGTTTCTTATCAATAATTGGAACCTTTTTGATTGTCTTTTGTACTTTTGAGCTTTTTGGTCGTTTGCGTCTTCAATTCGTCGAATCTGTCTTTTGTCTTCACCTTTTATTATTTAAACGAATATCTCTTGTAAATAGAACAATTGCAACTAAAAGCTTGTCTTTCTTGAGGAATAATGCTATGAAATATATGTTCGTTTTTAGCATTATCAATATATATATATATATATATATATATATATATATATATATATATATATATATAATATTAATACTTCATGTACCTAATTAACATTAGAATTAGGGTTTATATTAGGGTTACTATTTAGGTTAGGGTTTTGAATAATTAAAGTTTAATATTAGGGTTTATAGTATTGATTACTATCTAGGGTTTTATATCATTGATTAGGGTTAGGGTTTGGGTTTATTTATTACGAGCATTTATTAATTGAATAACAACCCTAATGATAGTGTACCGGATCAGAAAATGAAACCCTAAGGGTAATATAGTAATTTCAAAATGGAAAAGTGAGGGTTGTTATAGTGCCTCCCCGTTAATTTAAACTTCGTCCCGAAGTTTCAAGTGGATTTCTCGGATGCATCAGCGGTTGAGAAAAGATGGGGATATTTCCGCTTCATCTGGTCTTCACGTTCCCAGGTATACTCGGGGCTTCTTCGTGAATTCCAATGGATTTTAACAATAGGAATATTACTCTATTTCAAGCCTTTAACCTCATGATCCATAACCTCTATCGGTTCTTCAACGAAATGCATTTTATCATCAATGCGGATATCATCTAATGGAATGACAAGTGTGTCATCAGCAAGACACTTTTTAAGATTCGAGACATGAAATACATCATGTACATTATTAAGCTCAGAGGGTAATTCCAATAGATACGCCACAGGACCAATTCTTTCAGTAATCTTGAAAGGTCCAACAAATCGTGGGCTAAGTTTACTTCTCTTGCCAAAACGAACAACGCCCTTCCAAGGAGATACTTTCAACATGACTTTATCACCAACTTGGAATTCTGAATCCTTCTGATGAATATTAGCATAGCTTTTCTGTCGGCTACGGGCAGTTTCTAATCGTTTCTTAATCTGAACGATCTTTTCTGTAGTTTCATGTATGATTTCAGGACCAGTTACCTGTCTGTCCTCAAGTTCATCCCAGCACAGTGGAGATCTACATTTTCGTCCGTATAATGCCTCAAAAGGTGCAGCCTTAATGCTTGAGTGATAGCTGTTGTTGTAAGAAAATTCAGCCAAAGGCAAATGTCTATCCTATCCTTTGCCAAAATCGATAACACAAGCACGTAGCATATCTTCCAATGTTTGAATGGTTCGTTCACTTTGACCATCAGTTTGCGGATGATAAGCAGTACTCATGTCGAGTTGAGTTCCAAGTGCAGATTGTAGAGATTTCCAGAATCTAGAAATGAATCGACTGTCGCGGTCAGAAATGATAGAGATAGGAACTCCATGACGAGAGACAATCTCTTTGATGTATAATTGCAACAATCTCTCCATCTTATCAGTTTTCTTCATCGATAAGAAATGTGCAGATTTAGTAAGACGATCCACTATGATCCAAATAGTATCATTGCCACTAGAAGTCTTGGGCAACTTAGTGATAAAATCCATAGTGATACACTCCCACTTCCACTGCGGAATATCCGGTTGTTGAAGTAAACCAGACGGCTTTTGATGTTCGGCCTTAACTTTCAAACAAGTAAGACACTTGCTTACATACTCAGCGATATTAGATTTTAGATTAGGCCACCAATAAAACTTCTTCACATCGTGATACATTTTACTAGAGCCTGGGTGAATAGAATACCTAGTCTTATGTGCTTCATCCAAGACTAGTCCTCGTAGATTTCCGAAGATTGGGACTAGGGGTGTGCATGGTAAGGGAAGAACCGAAGACCGTACCGGACCGAACCGATTTCGAACCGAACCGAGATTTTTTGGTCCGGTCCTTGGTCCATAATTTTACGGATTTTTGATCTTCGGTCCGGACCGAACCGGGACAAAACCGAAAAAAACACTAAAAATATCCAAACCGTACTATACCGAACCGAACCGATAATATTTGGTCCGGTCCTCGGTCCATGTTTTTGCTTCAAATTGGGATTCAGGACGGAACCGAACCGAACAAGTTTGGTCCGGAACCGTACCACGCATACCCCTAATTGGGACCCAGATTCGGTTATTAAAATACCTTGTTCCGTTTCCCTTGAGTTCAAGTTGCCTTACGAGACCTCTAAGTCCCTCGAGTTAGACATTCTCTTCCTTCAATGCCTCAAGTTGTGCCTCACGGATTTGAGATGTAAGATTAGTACGAATACGCAAATTCAAAGCTCGGACTCGGATTGGTTTGGCACGATCCTTTCTACTAAGGGCGTCGGCTACTACATTCGCCTTTCCAGGATGATAAAGGTATTTCGTATGCCCGAGAGACATATTAAATTAACGTGGCCACTATGTTATGATCCAAGTCGGGTCATACCCAATAACAAGCTTACCAACACTTTATATGTATTTATTTTAACGGTTGGATTGTTAAATGAATACGCGACACTTGAACTTTAGAAAATTGGTTTTCTAAATTATAATCACTTGAGATAAATTATTTGGATAATTTATATATGATGTGTATTTAATTATTTATAGGTTTAAATAATTATGTTGTGTTATATTTTATAAAATTGGTTTATAAAATAAGTGACTTAACAAATGCATACTTTATATAATAAGTTTTATATAAATTACAAGTATTTTATAACATGTTTTATAAAAATATAAACCTTATTATATAATTGAAAGTGTGCAGAATTTTGGAGTCTCCAAGGAGACACCCATGCCTTGTTTTGTCACTTTTAAGATAGCACAACTACTAAGGCACATGCTTAAGTAGTTTACCAATGCCTTGACTCAAAAAATACATGAAAACACATCAATACACTTCAAGAAAAAACTGAAAAACTCTCCCTCCAGCTGCTGTTTGGCCGTGACTGTTTAGGGACCAAAGGAGGGTTCTAAGTTTGCTTTTACAAGTTCATTTTAAGTGTCAATCAAATCCTAACTAAAGGCAAAGGTGTTGGGGTTATTGCTTGGGGTATTATTTGCTTGAGGCTTTAAGTTAGAGGCTCCATTCTTCATCATCTTCATCATCATCTTGCTTGTTGATAACAACCCTCAACTAGCTTGAGGAGGTATACATCTTCTCTACTTGTTTTATATGTAAGCATAATTTCATGACTTGATACATATATGGGATTCAATTTAATTGGTTAAACATATAAACATGTTTTCTTAATAATCATGCTTCCGCTTGTTTTAACTCTTCATGAATGGGTTTTATGATCTTGTTAACATTATGAACTTGTTGATATGTTGAATTCCATCAATGGTATCAAGAGCCGAAGTCTATGAAATATGCTTCTTATATATGGTCTTTAAAACCCACCAACTTTGCATTCTATGTACATGCATGAATGTAGAATGTAAAAATATTCGGGTTTGGGTGGGTTCATGATTTTGGCCGAATTTTAAGGGTTCCAAAAGTGGGTTTGGAACTTGCAAATTGGTCATGTTTGTTGTATATTGTAGTTCACAATCAATGCCTTGACCTTATGATGTATGCATGTGTATTTGAATGGATATTTGTTTGGTTGAATGGTTGTAATATTCATTCAATTTGGTTTGTAAAATTAATTATTCATTCAATTGGTTTGTAATAATATTCATTTGGTTATGTAATTTATTTTATATTTGGTATGTAAAATAGATTAGGTTGTATTTTCATTTTCTAGACAAAATGTATCAGGATATATTTTGTAACATGATGAAGATGATGAAGACTTGAAGAACACATGAAGAAGCATTTGGATGCAAGATTAAGTGGGAGATTTAAAATCTCCTACTTTGTGTTATAACCCCTTTACCGGTGGCATTTGTTTTCGGCTAAACAAATGTCCACCAAAATGGCTTGATTGTGAACATATGATTTTGCATGCGTGGTTGTTTTGTATGATTATGTGGATTGTATGTTTGTATGCTATAAGTTAATCACACAAGTCAACAACTTGAAAATGGCAATTTAATTGGTAATTGGTTAAATTAAAACATTATAAACGACATGCAAGACGTCAATTTAAATGGTTAAATTAAAAATGACTAAAAGGACATTAATAATCAGTTATTAAGAACATGATAAGGATCATATATATAAAATGGTTTGTATCAAGTAATTGGCTAAAATTACAAGACTTGAAAATGGATTTCAAATGAACCATACACTAAATGCATGTTGGTGTATGGAATAAAAGTTTTCTCAAACTATAAATAATAAAAACTTAAAATCCCTTTAACAAGCAAGGTAAACAAGTTAAACGCCATCCTTTTATGTGACACTTAGACATATTAGGGAACTCATGATGGGATAAAGGTCACCTAACCGTCATGAACGAACTAATATGATTAAGGTGAATTTCGCATGCATGTGGGATAAAGGTCACCTAACCACTTGTATGTTAAGTTTACACGTTTACACAAGTAGGACGACTTGATTTGGAAATCATGAACTTAGGGTCACCGAAGCATGATGAACAAATAGGCGTTGATGGGATAATATGCCATGCAAAAGGATTGCATGATCCCATAACTTAGAAGTTGCAAAAGGATTGCAATTGTCATATAATGACTACCTAGCTAAATCAAATGACGGGATAAAGGTCACCAAACCGAAATTTGGTTTGCCGTTGGATTCTAAAATTTAATAAATATCAATTGGATTTAAAGGGTATTAATTGTTAAATTAAAATTGATACTTAAACAACTTTGTTACATTTTGTAGATGGCCGCCAATAACAACAACAACATTCCTAACGCACCTATTAACTTTAACAACCTATCGTTGAGGTCAATCCTCGAAAAGGAAAAACTCAACCATACAAACTTCATGGATTGGTTCCGCAATCTAAGAATCGTCCTCAAATTAGAGGACAGGGCGTATGTGTTGGAAGACCCCATTCCTGATCAACCGGACGAGGATGATACGGAAGCCATGGCTTATTGGGAGAAATATTGCACCGATTCGTTGTAAGTTTCTTGCCTCATGCTTGGGACTATGATACCCGAACTCCAAAAGGATTTTGAGCATCATAGTGCATATGACAAGATCACACAGTTGAAGGAGATGTTCCTTCAACAAGCTCGTATCGAGCGCTTTGAAACGGTCCGAGCGCTTCATGCATGTCGGATGGACAACACCCAATCCGTTTCATCTTATGTCCTTAAGATGAAAAGCCTTATTGATCGAGCAAACCGTCTAAATTGCAACGTGTCTAATGAATTAGCCACGGACCTTATCCTTAACTCATTGTCAAAGAGGTTTGACACATTCGTGTTAAACTATAACATGAATGGTTGGGATAAAAGCATTGGCGAATTACATGCCATGCTTAAGACGGCAGAAGCAAGCATGGGTAAAAGGGCTTCACCTGTGTTTACGATCAATGAAGGCGGGTCCAAAAACTATAACACTTCTAAGCCAAAGGCGGCTAAGAGGAAAGGACCCGCCTACCAAGGCAAGGGCAAGGGAAAGGGGAAGATAGTTACCCCAACCAACAACAACAAGAAGCAAAAGGTTACCGGAAAGGCTAACCCCAAGGAAGATCCATGCTTTGGTTGCGGTGAAATGGGTCACTGGAAACACAACTGCCCGGTCTACCTTAAGGAGTTGAAAGAAAATAGGGATGCAGGGCAAACCTCAGGTAATGTATATATGGTATACATTGAGCTTAGTATTACTTCTTCTAATACATGGGTATTAGACACAGGATGTGGAACTCATATTTGCAATACTTTGCAGGGGTTCAAAAGAAGTGATCAAGATGCGGGAACAACAAGTCTCTTCATGGGAAATGGAGCATGGGTGCAAGTGAAAGCTCAAGGAGACTTTGTTTTAAAGCTACCAAGTGGTTTGGAGCTTGTTTTGAAAAATGTTTTGTATGCACCCGATTTATCTCGAAACATTATTTCTGTATCCCGTTTGAAACAATATGGTTTTAATCTTAATTTCATTAATGATGATATCCATGTTTCTTTAGATAATGTGTTCTATTTTAAGGCTTCGCCTTCGAATGGTATTTATGAATTGGTTCATGATGACACATCATACAATAGCTCAATATACCATGCAAACACCAAGAAACTCAAAAAGGATTTGAGTGATTCCTACTTATGGCATTGCCGCCTTGGTCACATAAACAAGAATCGAATGCATACACTTCAAAAGAATGGCCTTTTGAAATCAAATGAACTAGACTCGTTTGATGTATGTGAATCTTGTTTACAAGGCAAAATGACTAAAGCACCTTTCAAAGGGACCTATGAAAGGGCTAAGGACTTATTGGGATTAATACATTCGGATGTATGTGGACCCTTTAAGCCCATAACTAGGAATGGTGAAAGTTACTTCGTTACTTTCATTGATGACTTCAGTCGTTTCGGATATGTCTACTTATTAAGACACAAGGACGAAACTTTTGAAGCATTCAAGGAATATCAAAACGAAGTACAAAATCAACTCAATAAGACAATCAAGGTACTTTGTACCGATAGAGGAGGTGAATACCTAAGCGATGCTTTCCAAGATCATCTTAAAAGTTGTAGAATTATCTCGCAACTTACTCCTCCTGGAACACCCCAACTTAATGGAGTTTCCGAAAGGAGGAACCGAACCCTAATGGATATGGTTCGATCTATGATGGCTAGAAGCTCATTACCTCTATCATTTTGGGGTTATTTTCTATGCTCCGCGGCTTGTATTCTAAATATGGCCCCAACCAAGAAAGTGGAACGAACTCCTCATGAGATGTGGTTTGAAAAACCTCCATCTCTATCATACTTAAAGGTATGGGGATGTGAAGCTTATCCTAATCGTTACGTCCCTAATAAGTTGAATGCTCGATCCACAAAGTGTATCTTCATAGGGTATCCCAAGGATGATATGGGATACTATTTCTATGATCCAACCGAGCAAAATGTATTTGTTGCTCGAAAGGCTGAATTCCTTGAAACTAAGTTCCTAATGGAAGGAAATAGTGAAAGGAAGATAGATCTTGAAGAGGTTCAAGATCAAGTAGATGATACACGATTGGTTGACACTAGCACTCAACATGAAAATATTGAGAGTGATCAATTGAATGATCAAAATACACAAGATGTTCGCAGATCTGGTAGGATTAGTAATCCTCCTGAGAGATATGGGTTTCTCATGGATGGTTGCTATGTAGTTGATTTGGATGAACCAACAAACTACCAAGATGCTTTATCAAGGATTGATAAGGATAAATGGCAGGAAGCCATGAATGCTGAGATGCAATCCATGTATGACAACCAAGTTTGGGAACTTGTTGAACAACCTACTGGCTCAAGGCTAGTTGATTGTAAATGGCTTTTCAAAATAAAAACCGACATACATGGAAACTTGGATACATATAAAGCTAGACTTGTAGCAAAAGGTTTCACTCAAACTCAAGGGGTTGATTATGATGAAACTTTTTCGCCTGTGGCAATGCTAAATTCTATTAGGATATTACTTGCCATTGCTGCTCATTATGATTATGAAATATGGCAAATGGATGTCAAGACCGCTTTCCTAAATGGGCATCTTGAGGAAGATGTCTATATGGTTCAGCCTGAAGGTTTTGTTGATCCGAAATATCCTAAAAAGGTATGCAAGTTAAAGAAGTCAATCTACGAATTGAAACAAGCATCGAGAATGTGGAATCATCGTTTTAATGAGGAAGCCAAGAAATTTGGCTTCATCAAAAATGGTGATGAAGCTTGTGTATACAAGAAGGCTAGTGGGAGCACAATCATGTTCCTTGTACTATATGTGGATGATATATTGTTATTTGGAAATGATATTCCGGCAATGCAAGGTGTTAAAACTTGGCTAAGTAAATGCTTCTCCATTAAGGATCTTGGAGAAGCACAATACGTTTTGGGGATTGGGATCTACAGGGATTGATCCAAGAAACTGATAGGTTTGAATCAAAGTGCATACATTGAAAAGATCTTGAAAAGGTTCAAGATGGAGAACTCTAAGAAAGGTTTGGTACCTATTCAAAAGGGAACACTTCTTAGTTCATCTCAGTGCCCCACCACGAAAGATGAACAGGAGAGAATGAAGAAAGTCCCATATGCGTCTGCCATTGGGTCAATCATGTATGCAATGATATGCACTAGACTGGATGTGTCATGCGCTCTTAGCCTGACAAGTAGATACCAGAATAACCCAGGCAACAGCCATTGGATTGCTGTCAAAAGTATATTGAAATACCTTAGGAAAACTAAGGATATGTTTCTAATATATGGATCTGGTGAGGAGGAACTCGCTGTAAAAGGTTACGTGGACGCGAGTTTCCAAACTGATTGAGATGATTCTTGATCACAATCCGGTTATGTCTTCACGTTAAATGGAGGTGCGGTCTCTTGGAAGAGTTCAAAACAGGATGTTGTTGCTCTATCCACTACAGAGTCGGAGTACATCGCCGCATCATTGGCAGCTCAGGAAGCTGCATGGATGAAGAAATTCATCGAAGACTTAGGAGTAGTCCCTTCCATTCAGGACCCTCTTGAGATCTTTTGTGACAACGAGGGTGCGATTGCTCAAATCAAGGAACCTCGTGCTCACCAAAAGACACGTCACATTGAGCGGAGATTCAACTACATAAGGGATGAAGTTGAAAAGGGAAAGATATGTATTCGCAAAGTTCACACAGATCTTAATATAGCGGATCCTCTCACGAAGCTCTTACATGGAGCAAAACATGCAGGACATGTTTGTGCATTAGGGCTTCGATATTCTAGTGATTGGTCATGATCTGTTTTAAGTATTGTAACGGAACGAAATTGTTCAAACTCGTTAATATAATTATGGTATTAATTTATTTTGAGTCGTGTTCCTATTTTGCATATTTTATCCATGAATAAGTAATTATTCTAAATTCCGTAGTCGATCACATTCGTGGGAACAAATGTGAGGTTTAGACTATTATGAACTTGGATTGGTATACATTCACGGGATGAATGTGGGGCAAGGTTGCAACCAAGGTTCATAGATATTTGTGGGATACAAATATTGGAAGACCCGCCCTCAAGATTTGCTAAATGGAGCCTTTGTGGTTGATCACATGTAATCTTGAGTAAAGGCGAATATCATTATATCCTCTGACCTGAGATACATATTGGGTTCAGATATTTACCAAGTATTGTGCCTTGATTCTTTCCTTTGCTATTCTGAAATATGGTAGTTCATAAGGAAGAGCTCAGGTACAATGCAAGGTACATGTTTAGGACGTATGTAATCAAGATGGAATTTGTCCCTCTTATTCGTTGAGAGTCAGATGTCTAAGGCCTGATAAAGTTAAAACTAGAAGGGAGTGATCACTCCGTGTCTCTTGGATTTAACATGACATCTAGGATGAAAGGATATAATGAAAGATTCACCTATTCATATTCGAGATGGGAACTCGAAAGGGATGATGTTATTGAATGGCACAAAGTCATAACATATTGGGGGTGATGGACGGTCGTTAGGTGGTATCCATCACTTGCATTAATTTCTTATCTTTCTCGTGCAAGTGGGAGATTGAAGGTATTTCGTATGCCCGAGAGACATATTAAATTAACGTGGCCACTATGTTATGATCCAAGTCGGGTCATACCCAATAACAAGCTTATCAACACTTTATATGTATTTATTTTAACGGTTGGATTGTTAAATGAATAAGCGACACTTGAACTTTAGAAAATCGGTTTTCTAAATTATAATCACTTGAGATAAATTATTTGGATAATTTATATATGATGTGTATTTAATTATTTATAGGTTTAAATAATTATGTTGTGTTATATTTTATAAAATTGGTTTTTAAAATAAGTGACTTAACAAATGCATACTTTATATAATAAGTTTTATATAAATTACAAGTATTTTATAACATGTTTTATAAAAATATAAACCTTATTATATAATTGAAAGTGTGCAGAATTTTGGAGTCTCCAAGGAGACACCCATGCCTTGTTTTGTCACTTTTAAGATAGCACAACTACTAAGGCACATGCTTAAGTAGTTTACC
Organism: Rutidosis leptorrhynchoides; assembly: GCF_046630445.1. Classification (NCBI taxonomy): domain Eukaryota; kingdom Viridiplantae; phylum Streptophyta; class Magnoliopsida; order Asterales; family Asteraceae; genus Rutidosis; species Rutidosis leptorrhynchoides. The sequence goes on from NC_092336.1 coordinate 221,041,723, forward strand.
AATGCCTTGACTCGAAAAATACATGAAAACACATCAATACACTTCAAGAAAAAACTAAAAAACTCTCCCTCCAGCTGCTGTTTGGCCGTGGCTGTTTAGGGACCAAAGGAGGGTTCTAAGTTTTCTTTTACAAGTTCATTTTAAGTGTTAATCAAATCCTAACTAAAGGCAAAGGTGTTGGGGTTATTGCTTGGGGTATTATTTTCTTGAGGCTTCAAGTTAGAGGCTCCATACTTCATCATCTTCATCATCATCTTGCTTGTTGATAACAACCCTCAACTAGCTTGAGGAGGTATACATCTTCTCTACTTTTTTTATATGTAAGCATAATTTCATGACTTGATACATATATGGGATTCAATTTAATTGGTTAAACATATAAACATGTTTTCTTAATAATCATGCTTCCGCTTGTTTTAACTCTTCATGAATGGGTTTTATGATCTTGTTAACATTATGAACTTGTTGATATGTTGAATTCCATTAGATGATACCTAAGCTCATAGTCATAGTCATTTAATAACTCGATCCAACGCCTTTGTCTCATATTTAATTGCTTCTGGTCAAAAATACTGAAGACTTTTATGATCGGTAAACACCGTGATTCTAACCCCATTGAGGTAATGTCTCCACATCTTCAATGCAAATACCACAGCTCCTAACTCCAAGTCATGTATGGTATAGTTCTTCTCATGTTTCTTCAGCTGTCTAGATGCATAGGCGATAACCTTTTTACGTTGCATCAAAACACATCCGAAACCTTGATTCAAGGCATCACAATAGACTACAAAATCGTCAGTGCCCTCAGGTAATGATAGAATCGGGGCTGTGGTCAATTTATCCTTTAGAATCTTGAAAGCAGATTCCTGTTCTTCGGACCACTTGAATTTCTTCCCTTTATGAGTTAGCTTGGTGAGAGGTTTGGCTATAAGAGAAAAGTCTTTGATAAACCTTCGGTAATAACCAGCAAGTCCCAAAAATTGACGAATATGCTTCACACTTCTAGGTACTTCCCAGTTCTGGATAGCGGTGATTTTTGCAGGATCGACATGTATTCCATTACTATTAACTACATGCCCGAGAAAATGTACGGTTCGCAGCCAAAATTCACACTTGGAAAACTTGGCCTACAGCTGTTCCTTCTTTAAAAGCTCTAGAATCAACCGCAGATGTTGTCCATGCTCTTTCTCGCTCTTAGAATAGATTAAGATATCATCGATGAAAACGATCACAAATTTGTCAAGATAAGGTTTGCATACACGGTTTATAAGATCCATGAATACAGCAGGAGCATTGGTTAAACCAAAAGGCATGACAAGAAACTCATAATGTTCATAACGAGTTCGGAATGCAGTCTTAGAAATATCAGCTTCCTTGACCCTTAGTTGATGATAACCCGACCTTAGGTCAATCTTCGAATAAACACTTGACCCTTGCAGCTGGTCAAACAGGTCATCAATACGCGGGAGTGGATAACGATTTTTGATGGTTAACTTGTTAAGTTCTCGGTAATTAATACACATTCTCAACGTGCCATCTTTCTTCTTGACAAATAGAACAGGTGCACCCCACGGAGAAGAGCTAGGACGAATGAATCCTTTGTCTAAAAGTTCCTGGAGTTGGTTGGACAATTCCTTCATCTCTGATGGAGCTAATCGGTATGGTGCCATTGCGATAAGTGCAGCACTGGGAGTTAAATCAATATGAAACTCAACCTGTCATTGGGGAGGGAGACCAGGGAGTTCTTCAGGAAATACTTCAGGAAAGTCTCTAACCACCGGTACGTCTCCAATGCATTTTTCTTCTGATTCGACTTCCTTAACATGAGCCAAGATGGCTTGATATCCCTTCATTAGATACTTGCGGGTCTTGATGCAAGAGATGATATTGAGTTTGGAACCACTCATCTCCCCTTGAACAATTAAGGTTTCACCATTTTCAAGAGGTATGTTAATAGTTTTCTCATAGTACATGATTGCAGCTCTTAATGAGCGTAACCAATCCATCCCTACGACCACATCAAAGCTTCCTAACTCGACTGGAAATAGGTCGATCTTAAAGTGTTTGTTGGCTAGAATCAGATCACAGTTTTTATACACATTGTCTACTTTCATAACCTTACCATTTGCTATTTCTACAAGACGCTTAATTTCTAAGGCTTGTGGTTTTTCAGTGAATAAGGCACAAAACTCAGTAGACACATAACTTCTATCAGCACCAGAATCGAATAAAACAGTAGCATAGAAGTTGTTAACAAGAAACGTACCCGTTATCACTTCATCATCATCCCGGGCTTCTTCAGCAGTTATCACAAATGCTCGGCTTTTAGCATTTCCCGTGTTACCCTTTTTCTTTGGACACTGGTTGCGGAAATGCCCTTTTTCACCACAGTCATAGCATGTAGGAACGATTGTGTTAGCTTTTGTTACAGGTGTATCCGTTGAAGGAACTGCAACTCTACAAGTTTTGGCTATATGGCCAATCTTCTTACACTTGGTGCACTCAGCCTTGCACCACCCAGAATGGTGTTTCTCATAACTCTTACAAAAAGGTTGTTTCCCAGAATAACCTCCTCTTGAGTTATCAGCAACTCTCTTGTTTGAACCTTGGTTCGATCCCTGAGCAGGCTCAAATTTCCTTTTGCCTTCACTAGTTTTAGCCTCGGCTTGTTTATTTGCTGTGGCCTTTCTCCTCTTGGAATTATGAGGTTATGGGCCATTAGTATCACTCCATCTAAGGTCTCCTTACTTGCAGCAATGACATTTCCCCGAATCTCGTCAGGAAGACCTTCCATGTATCGCTCTATCTTCTTCTGTTCGGTTGGTACCATGTCCGGGCACAATGAAACCAACTCTATAAACCTGTTGGTGTAAGGTTCAATATCAGTACCTTTGACCTTTAGTTCCCAAAACTCAACCTCTAAGTTTTGAATTTGATTTCTTGGACAGAACTTTTTAGTCATCATCCGCTTTACGACGGCCCATGGAATGGCATTAGCAGCATCTAGCCCTACAGTTTGGGCATAAGCGTTCCACCAAGTCAAAGCAAGACCACTTAGTGTGTGAGTGGCGTATTTTACTCAGTCGGCATCCGCACAGTTACAGATGCAAAAGATTGATTCAAGCTTTTCAAACCAACGGGTCAGCTCGACTGCTTCCTCATTTCCGTTGAAGGATGGAGGCTTACAGTTCATAAACTCCTTGTAGCTGCATGATGTAGGTGGATTCCCTTGGTTGTTTCTTTGATTGTTATTATGGTTGCCTTGAGTGGCTGCCAACAGTTGTTGGAATTGTGCAAGGGTCAGAGTGACATTCGGGAGATTGTTGGTAGCACCTCGAGTTGATTGAGCCATCGTTCTTCAATACATAAATACAGTATTAGTTGAAAAGTTCATGGTGCTAATAAGTTATAATTTTGATAAATGCACAAGATCCACACAACATACACAAGCATATATAAGAGAAACCACAAGATATGACCAAACATACACGAATAAGGTAATATAGATGATAGAAGTAACAAGATGTAATCAAAATACTTGAATTAAACCATAAAAACCACTAGTTTAACAAGAATCAAAAACCAATGTAACTTAGGCATATGCCTTTACATAAATAACGGAAATGGAAATAAATAAGAATCCTAAGAACTAATCTTTCTTAGGTGACGGAGGCTTGAAATGATCCTTAATGTACCCTTTGAAATACATTACAAACTTTTCTAATTCCTCCAGTGCATAACGCTGACGGTCGAGCTCTCTCTCTCTTGCCTAGCAAACATCACGGAGAACTTGTCATAAACCCTTTTCACATCGCTGTCTGTATAGTCCATGCGCTGCTTCATTTTAGCAAAACGTTCGCGGAATGTATCCCTTAAAGTTACAGTGCGATTCTGTAGGTTCATGATATCACACCGAACTAAGGCATGATCATACTCGGAGTAAGCAAACTCAGAAGCTTTCGGCTTCTTGGACGAACTAGCAACGTTAGCATCAGGGGCTTCAGGCTCCTTCCTCTTAGGTGAGGAAGTCTTAACAGTGGGAGGTTCAATTTCCTCCTAAGAATCATCTTCTAAACTGCAGATCACCACAAGACCATCATAATTTGGCTTAGCCTCCTCAGTAGCTGGCTCCCAAACTACGTCTTCGTTTTCGGGTTCGGACTCTTCCTCGGGTTCCCCCTCGGAATCATCTTCCCCTTCAACATGTTCTTCAACTTCTTCATCATCACCCTCATCATCCCCATCATAGTCATTATGAGGTTCCACCGGTGGGGTAGCAGGATGGTACTCCGGAGATTCTGGTGGCGTAGCTGGCTGATAAACGGGTGAGGTCGGGGGAGAAGCTGGTGCATAAGCTGGAGTGTGAATGGATCCCTCCACATCAGAATCTTCAGAGTCATAAATGATAATCAGATTGCGGTTCGACATCCTAAAGAAGAGAAAGAAAGAAAGTTAGAATGGTTCCAAGGTAGTCGTAAAGGCATGAAATAAGATATAAAGGAAAAACACTAAAATCTTAAATCATGAAAGGTTATAGTCCTATGGACTGCTAAGGCACCTAACTATCACATAAGGCACACTTAATATGCAATCCTGGTTCTATATAACTAACTGTGCTCTGATACCACTCTGTCATACCCCCAAATAGGGCCAGGGGTAAATATGACTTCAAAATATCACAACACAAGTATATAAACGAGAACGACTCTAAATGAGACGTTTTATTAAAAACAATAATAGTATTGCAGCGGAAACGAAATAATGTTTTACATGGCAAAACCCAAATGTAAATAACAATGTTTAACAAATGCTAAATTATAAATATGTGGACTCCAATGCATCGGCTAGCTAAGCATCATAGGGCAGTACATAAGCTATTCTTCACCTGAGACAAACATGCTTAAAATCGTCAACACAATGGTTGAGTGAACATCATAGGTTTATATAATCAATAAAGTTTTAGACCACAAGATTTAATTCGAAACAAAAATATTCAATATGCCATGAGTTATAATATCGAGCTAAACATTCACCCCTGACACTGTACGGGTGTCGGTAATCATTATTATGTACCCCTTTGATGATCGGTCAATGGGTAGAGACGTCGCTTTCAATAGGCCTACTCACAATAATTAAGCTTGCAACATTTTAATTCCAGCAATTAACGATATTATAGCGGGGATTTACATGTAAGAATACAAGTTAACAATAATCTCATGAAGTTGCATATCAAAAAGTTAAGTACTTGTGTCTAAAGTGTAAATCATTTAAATACAAGCATGTGTCTCACCCCAAGATTTATAAAATCAATAAATATGAAAAAGCGGGGCTATGAAGTTCACCTTAAATAGCACAGAAGAGATATTCCACAAATGAGAGGATTGAACGGACGAACGTGATCGAGATCTCAACCTAGAGATAGAATGTACGATCAGATATTGTCTAATAGACATAAGTATAGTAACTATACTAATGATAATGGTTTTCTAAAAGAGTTCTATTTTCGAAAAGTTACTATTTTTGAAAAGTTTCCATTTATAGTAAGTTTCCAAACTTAGGAAGTTCAGGTTATAATCTTTCTTAAGATGTTGTACAACTTTACTCAAAATTCGTTGCTATCAAATAAGTCAGGAATGACCAGATGTAACCGGGAGCCCAGGACTCTTGACCAGAATCTAAGTCATGGCATTCGAGATCTACAAGCTTACCCATAAATGGCAACCTAGACATCATTCACTTACGGCCGTAAGTAGCGGTGAAATTCGCATGACTTGTACGTTATCTTTAGATTAACCTTCACTTTAGGTTTAAGTCATATTATTATATTATAAGTTATATTATACTTATTTATTAATGACTTATTATTCATTTTTAAATCATACTTATAATAAAGTATTAATAGTTACATTATAATTATTCATTATTAATGTATTACTATGGTTAGTATTATTAATTATTAATAACTTTTAATTATCATATAATAACTAAAGTATTTTAATAAGTTTTACTACAAGTATTTATTAATAATGTATTATTCTTATTATTAACTTATATTATAAACATTATACTTATTATTTATTTCCTTAAATTCATTTTTAGTTACAATAAATACCAAATAAATATAAATAAGATTTTTATAAGTTTATTTGAGTATTATAAACTGTGTAAAATTTTATAAATATAAATATAGCTCAGTCTTATATTTCTTTCGTATTTTCTTTATATATATATATTCAATTCATTTTAATCAAAGTTAATTAGTTATTAATTATTAATTCGAAACAATTAAACAATTTTATATTTTTTATAGATTCTATATTCTGCGAATATATTACAAAAATTATAAATTCTAATTTTATATAAATATATTATTTATTTAATATTTTCTTATCATTTAACCATTAAATTCGGCTTATAATTGAATAAATAAGAAAAATTAATTTAAAATTAATTTTTATAATTTTTACAGTACCTATATATCCTAATGATTATATAAAAATTTTATATTATCAGATTTAATACACTTTTGCATTTATTTTGTATTTCTTTTTCTTTTCCTCTCGGTTAACAATTAAAAACAAACAAATATACATTAAATACTAAACGACCTATTATTTATTTTTTTATAATTTTCACAGCTTTATATAATTATAATAATCTCATAAAAAATATTTATAATTATTTTTATTTATGTTTAATATTTATTACGAATTTCACTCAGTTTTTGTGTTTAATCACTACTTAATTCGTATTTAAATATAATTAATATTATAAAACTTATCATAAATATTTTTATGAATAACTCTACTGTTATAAATAATTTCTAAGCAAAAATAACTGATGTGAATATTTTTATTCAATTTAAATTCGTTTTTTATTCATTAAATGAACTCGGTAATCACTAAAATATAGAATAAATAAATAAAATGTTATTTTAATTAATTTTTCGTATTCAATAATTTATATATGTCTTATAACATCTGAAAAAAAACTATCATAACAATTTATAAATATTTATAACAATTTATTTCGATTTTTGCATGTTTATATAATATTCGATGCATAATAATACTATAGATACTAAATAATTCGAATTAAACACTTATAAATTATTTCTGATCACTAATAAATCATATAATAATTATGTGACCTGTAAAAATTATTTTTATCATTTTTATGTAATTATTACATATTTAATTCGAATATATACACATATCTATTATAATTTCGTTTTTAATTGTATTTAAAATAAAAATCCGAATATTAAATTCTTAAAAATAATTTTATGACATTCCATATTACTTAATATTGATTTTAGTATGATCATATAGATATTGATGTTGTGTTTCCATTTAATACGAATTTAAAACAAAAAAAAATTATACTCGGCAGATAAAAAAAATAAGACCGAGTGAAATAAAAAAAAATTAAAGGATGAGGGGATACCTCCAAATCTTGCTGCGTTTTTTTTATCTTTGTTTCCTTGAGAGGATACTTTTTTTTTTTGTGAGTGTGAATGAGTGATAAAAAAAAATGAACTAGTAAGCTAGTATTTATAGGATAAGATTTAGTAAATATAATAAAAAGAAAAGTAAATAACTAAAAATTCAATACCGTAGGACTTTCCTAATATTTTGGGATCATCTTTGTTGAATTGGCCAATTTATGAATGTAGTCTTTTTTTTTTTGTTTAAATACTTTAAGACTAGGTAAAAAAAAAATTCAAAAAGGATTTATCTTCTTTTAAAAAAAATTCGGCCGAGTGATAAACATACATACATATATATATATACATATATACATATATATATATATATATATATATATATATATATATATATATATATATTTTGTTAGATAAGATGTAGATCATTCTAGAATTTTAGGATTTCATTTTTTATTATTTATTTATTTATTAATTACGAATTTTATATATTTTTATTTATATTTTTGGTAATTAAAAATATTAAACTTTTATTTTTAAATTATCAACTTATAGTTTTTATTATTTATAGTTGTGACACATTATATATCATATAATTATTTTTATTACAAGGTTAGTTATATAGTACTTTAGTTATTACAAAATTAAAATTAGTTACATATATATATATATATATATATATATATATATATATATATATATATATATATATATATACATATATGTAATATTAATACTTCATGTACCTAATTAACATTAGAATTAGGGTTTATATTAGGGTTACTATTTAGGTTAGGGTTTTGAATAATTAAAGTTTATAATATTAGGGTTTATAGTATTGATTACTATCTAGGGTTTTATATCATTGATTAGGGTTAGGGTTTAGGTTTATTTATTACGAGCATTTATTATTTGAATAACAACCCTAATGATAGTGTACCGGATCAGAAAATGAAACCCTAAGGGTAATATAATAATTTCAAAATGGAAAAGTGAGGGTTGTTATAGAAACCATGATTTGCCATGAGATATATGCTCGTCAAAGTGATGTGTCTTATTTGTTGATTAAAACTGATAGGTCTGTAAAGGTTTACTAAACTGTACAAATTGGCTAAAAAAATGTTTCTGATTATTTCATCACTAAAATTTTGAGATATTTTGAGATGACTCCAATTGGCCGTTCATCAAAATCTATTTTCTATATTTTTTTGAGAAATGTTTAAAAACTGTCGCGCGGGCAGAAATTGCTGTAATGAACTATGATTAGACCCTTTCTGATATTGGACTTTTATATATCGTATGAGGCTTTGGCCGCACTTTTTGGAATCTATTTTAAGTTTAGTTATGATCTGAAGTTGTTCATAATTATATGATTTGTGTGCTATGAGGTATAGTTGAATCTTTCTATCATGTACGTTTTTCGAAGGCATGCTTTAAAATGCAAAAGTGCAATTTACATTACTATGAGTTGTAAAATGATATTTGTCCTAGGTTTGACTTGTTGACCATGATTTCATGACCTGTTGAGATGTTTGAATTTAGTTGACCACTTTGAACGGGTTGACTTTTGGTTTGACTATGGTTGACTTTTGTTGATTTGCTTGGATTAGTTGACTTTTACTTGTTTGTTGAGTCAGTCTGAGCACTAGAACTTTGCGTACACAATGGGTTGACATAGTTTGACCTATAAGTGTATACTTAAGATGATTTACTTGTTTAGGTTGCGTTGTTCAGTTGAGATTGTTCGACAACCGTACGTTTTGCTAAGATAATTACAAGTGCTTTTGCTAAGGTGAGTCTACAGTCCCTACTACATTTTTACAGGGATGAGATGCATGCTTTTTACAAAATGTTTTACATATTAGGCACATGTAACTTAAACATATACATATGAGTTCAGATCAAAAATCCCTTAGCTTGATTATATTAGTTACTTTGTAAGCTCGACTTATAGGGACGGTACCGTTAGGTTTGACAAACCTCGCCGCAACATAACTGGTGCTTATTTTGTTGTAACTCGTATACTTAGTCGGTGTATCACTAAGATAGGGTAAACTAAAGACGTGTGGCTCGACTATACGCAAAGGTTAAAGCTTTATAATCAAGTGCTCATGATAATGTATACTTTTCTTACGATGTTTTCCAGAAAATCTTGTGGCCTAACTTACGAAATAATTTACTAAACCTGTAGATTCACTCAACGTTTTTCGTTGACGTTTTGCATGTTTTATCTCAGGTTCATAGAGGTAGTGCTTCCGCTTAATAAGAAGTTATTATGTTGTTTGCTGCTAGAACTGGACGGCGACCAGCATATTTTATCATTTTCATTTCAAGAACAAATATTTGCATTTAAACTATTTTCTTTCGAGATGTTTTTGGGTTCATTTACGTTAGTCATTTATGTCAAATACTTCAAGTTACGTTTTCTTTAATAAATGACTTTTCTTTGATAATTAATGCGAATACTTTTCGAAAACGTCTCATATAGTGGGTGTGACCGCTAAACTGTGGGACCGGAGTTAATATACCGTTAGTGGATTCTGTCGGGGTATTACATTTGGTATCAGAGCAGATCGGTTACCTAGGACTAGGCTGCATTAGAGAGTCAACGTTAGGACATCTATTGAGTCTAGACTGTAACCCTAGACTTGTTAAGTTACATGAACCCTAGTTACGTTATTTATTATTTTACTTGATTTCTATAATGACATGATTACTAGATGAACTAACTTGGTGTTTCTTTGAGTGCTAGATGACTTCTTCCAATCCTATCATTCTTACCGACTCCGACACGGAATCCGAGGAAACCGTGCAAGCGCAAGGGAATACGATACTCGAGTTTGCGGATGATACCGAATCTGAACCCGGAAGGCAGTCCAAAGAGGAAGAACCGGAGGAGGATCCTGAGGAGGACTCGGAACCCGAAACTGAATCTGAACCTAACTTACCCGATTTGCCTACACGTTCCCAATCACCTTTTGTTGATCCCGACTATGTTAACCCCTACGGACCAAGAGGCCACCGTAGGATACCGAAAGGACCTGCTCGAGCTAATAATCCATTTTATAAGAGTTTTCGCTATGAAAACCAGTCACTTGAGATGTGTCGCCATTTTCATCCCTATGACGCTTCTACATCTACTTCTAAACCTAGTACCTCCACTGCTACTACTAATGACAACAACCCTAATGACCTCACATTACGAGTCGAAAACTTGGAGAAGATGGTCGAGTATTTGTTGAAGGAGCTTAAAAAATGCAAATAGAGATCGCTTGTTTAGACTTGTTCCACGCTATTGAATACTATTTAAATATTATTGTTTATTATTTGATATTCGCACATACATTGCTAGATGTGGTTTTACTTATGTGGTTTTACTTATGACATGAGGGATATGTTACTTTCGTTGGTTATGCATGATTTTTGAACGAGAAAGATAATGCCGCCCAAGCCAGTTTCCCAAGCTGATGTTCATCGGTGGATCTCCAAAGGATTAACCGAGGTCGTGGCAGAACTCCGTAATGGAACCAATAGCAACAATGTGAATGCTACAAATCAGTGAAACCATGATGCAACTAATACTCAAAACAATGGACAAGCAGGGTGTACGTACAAGACTTTATTGAGTTGTGAACCACACTCGTTTAATGGCACCGAAGGTCTAGTTGGTTTGACTCGTTGGTTTGAGAAGCTTGAGTCTGTTTTCCGTATCAGCAGTTGTAGAGATGCGGATAGAACGAAGTTTGCATCTTGTAAGCTATCTGATGGCGCTTTAACATGGCGGAATACTTATGCAAATTTCGTATGTATGGATCAGGCTTTTGAGACTCCATGGGAGGATTTGAAACGACGGATGATCGAAGAGTATTGTCCCTACACTGAAACTGTTAAGATGGAGTGGGAACTCCAAAACTTGAAGCTAGTGGGTACTAATTTGGCCAGTTACAACAAGAGATTATTCGAGCTCGCTCTCATGTGTCCACATATGGTTACTCCCGAACGCCGCAAGATCACTCTGTATGCAAGAGGTTTGACCGAGAATATTCAAAGCGGTGTGACTACTTCGAAGCCGAGAACTATACCAGAGGCTGTTGAGATGGCTGGTGAGTTGATGGATCAAGTTGAACAGCGAGGAAAGACTCCTGCCTCAACTGAGACGACCCGACCCAATCCATAGGGACGAATACAATAACATATGATAACATTGCGAGGTACTTGACCTCTATATGATACATTTTACAAACGTTGCATTTATTCTTAAAAAGGCAAACTATCATTACATCAATATTTGACATTTTCGTCTAACATTTCATAATATCCAAAGTGACCTAATCTGTCATTTACTTATTTATATTCTCTATTGAACTCCAATGACTCGAATGCAACGTCTTTGTATCATGGCTTAAAAGGTCCCAAGTAGTATCCTTAACATGAGCTAATGCACAGCGGAAGACTTAATTCATACCTGAGAATAACATGCTTTAAAACGTCAACATAAAGTTGGTGAGATATATAGGGTTGATGCTAGCAGCGTTATAACAATGGAACACAAGATTTCATATATAAACATTTTAATAAAAATATTCTAAGTGGTTGAGCACTTGGTAACCATACTTAACATTTAATCACGTCGCATATTCCCTTTATTATGAAATCTTACTACACCGTACCAAGGTGTAGTCACGAAACGAAGTACTGTGCAACCGTTGAATACTGGTCGTCCAGTCCGGTTGGGGTTGTCAGGCCCGATAGATCTATCAACAGGATTCGCGTTTACAATACCGCTGTAAATATTAGTTACCAAGCTACAGGGAAGTATGCCAGTGGTACAACTCAACGTAGAATATATTTTTCAGTTACTTGTGTCCATAGCGTAAAACATAAAATACATGTATTCTCATCCCGAAATATTTAGAGTTTAAAAGTGGGACTATATACTCACTTTTGTCTTGAAGATATGTAATTTCGACTTGGTCTCCGATTGATATCACGAACCTATCCATATATAATATTACAATACCTTTTCTTTTTAAACAATCGTCACATATATATACTTATAATACTTTTAATACTTTTAATAATTCCTTAGTCCGTAGTTAGCAGTCCGATGTTAGTAATTCAATTTTAATGGTTCATATTTAGTTGTTTAATAAACCCCCATTGAAATAAATAAAACCCCCATCGTATATGTATTGGTCGAGATTAATCTTGACCCATGGTACCGGTGTTGTCAAATGACGTGTTGCGTACATAAAGTACCGGTGTTGTCAAATGACGTGTTGCGTACAATCATGGGATCTTATGATTAATCTTCTCGTATTGTTTACGGGTGATCCTGAACCATATAAAATTAAATTATGAGTACATATGTATAAAATATCATGTTACTTTAGGAAGATGTGATTTATTTAATTTTCTCCAATTATTTTCGTGGCTAAACTAGTCTTGGATATCCGATTTTGTTTTGGTCATAATTTCTTCGTTACAACTCCGTTTTCGTTGATTCAACTTTCCACTTCCTTGGATCGAGTCCCTCTTTAAGAATATGAACTGTAAATACCTTAGTTTGTATTCGAAATCATAGGTCATAGGTCAAATTTTGGTGAAACTTATGAAGTTAATCATTTTTGTTACAAAAACATCATTTAATGACCATTTTTCTAAAAATACTTATACTATGAATTAAATCATGAAATTTTTATGTGTTAACATATTCATAAGAAATATCATTTTTCCAGAAT